>NW_027530640.1:981096-983355 GCF_008692635.1 Crocuta crocuta
ACTTCTAACTAAAAATCTAGCCCTTTCTTTTTATAAATTAAAAAAAAATTGTTTTTAATGTTTACTTATTTTAGAGAAAGAGAGACAGAGCACAAGCGGGGGGAGGGGCAGAAAGAGAAGGAGACATGGAACCTGAAATAGGCTCCAGGCTCTGAGCTGTCAGCACAGGAACCATGAGATCATGACCTGAGCCGAAGTCCGAAGCTTAACTGAGTCACTCAGGCGCCCCCTTTAAAATTTTTTTAATAGAATTTTTTTTTAACATTTATTTTTGAGAGACAGAGAGACACAGAGCGCGAGCAGAGGGGCAGAGAGCGAGGGAGACACAGAATCTGAAGCAGGCTCCAGGCTCTGAGCTGTCAGTACAGAGCCCAACATGGGACTTGAACTCACGAACCATGAGATGGTGACCTGAGCAGAAGTCAGACCCTTAAGCGATTGCACCACCCACGTGCCCCAAAATCTAGCCCCTTCTCAGTGTTGTTTCCATTTTGGGGTGAGGGGAGTACTACGGCTTTTCAGTATAATCATTTCTCTGTGCTACTTTATTTTTTTAACTGATACTTGTATCATTTTCACAAAACTTAAAAGGAGAAACAGGAAAGTTGGTTTACTTAGACACGAGGATTTTTTTTTAAATGGAGTGAACTCCCACTGACATCACCAACACACTTCACTGATGAAGAAAAAAGCCTATAATAATAGGACTAAAGGGGAACAATTTCAAATGCAGACTTAAGAAGCTCAAGTAGCAAGACAATTCGGAAATTTCTGAACTGCCTTCTTTGTCAGAAAGCAAAGGAAGCTTTTAATGACAATTCAGCAACCCTTTCCCCTCCCCCAGGTGCTATGGATCATGTCATCGTAGGAGTGCCAGGCCACTGTACATTTAAGTATAAAAATGGAGCAGACGCTTCAATGAGTTGGGACACGGGTTCATCTTGACCCCTTCCCTTGGCCGAGGGGTGAGATTGGTGCAGTATCCAGTACTACTATGATCCAGCAAACATACATCATGATACATGTAGAGGAAAGAAACCTTCCTGATAGTACCAATATGAATACATGAACCACAATCCATAAAGCACATCAAGGATGCTTGTGAACAGCTTCCTGTTCTCTCATCCCAAGACGCTCTGATCCTTAGCGTCTTCTGCAATAATATCAACTTGCCCTAGGAATAAGAAGGAAATTTAGCAGCTCGATGGCATCTTCTATTAACTGCATTTCTCCTCCCGACTTCCACTATCACTGTATTCCTTCCCTGGGCCAATGTATTCCACCGCCTGCTAAAACACCTAGCAGTGTGAACTCGCGGCACACCTAGTAAGCAAGAGTACCCAAAGATCTTCCCGTGTACCTGCTGCCTCTTGGCATCGACAGACAGGGCCTGCCAAGTGGGCCTTCTTCGGGCCGTGTAGAAAATACAAAGTTGAACAAGCCACTCTGGCTGCAGATGCTAGCAGCTCTGGGGGAAACAATTTGCTGGACAGTAAGAGGGAAAGCCATCCTGTGGGTTTCGTTAAATGCCCAGCCCACAGTCACAAAACAGCTGGATGCCCCAGGATACACGGTACAATCAAAACCTGTGACTGTCTCTCTCCCCCAACCCCCCAACCAGCCCAGCTCTTCCTCTGCTCTCACATTCTGGTGACTCAGCTCTAAAAAGTTCACCTGCAGTCACATCTGTAGCTGGAAACAAAACAAACCTCTTCCTCTCCATACCACAGGTATCCCATTTATTGACCTTTACCATCCCGTCCAAACTGGTATCCGTAAGAACGTCAAATCAGCCTGATGGAACACAAGACCCGCCTGTCGATGCTGCAGACAGAGCCTTTCCTGGTACCTCCAAGATGGACCCATGCTCAGGGAAGGAAGAAACGGCACCTGTAACTCTGTGGCTGAGAGGTGGGTACTGAATGGACATTTCCATTTGCTTCCATGAAGCATAATCAGACAGAAAAATGACCATTTTCCATTCACTCTCCCCTCTCTTTCCTATTTTGTTAAAGTGGAGTTTGTGGGTAAAGTACAAAAGCCCCACGGAGTTGAGCCGTGGGCTGAACCTTTTTCCATAGTCAGGATCCCTCTGCGAATTCCTTCTTACGTATGCCGAGTAACCGGTTCCTGGAGGTCACTGGCTGGATTTGCTGGTCAGGGTGCCTATGCAGTTACCACAGAACTCTGAAGGTTACCAAAGGGCATCAGACATTCCACGAGTCACTGATTTTTTTTTTCCTTCCTGTTTTTGATGCG
>NW_027530640.1:983458-1070182 GCF_008692635.1 Crocuta crocuta
CCAGTCAATTCTAAAGCCAGCTACTATGACCCATGGGAGGAACGGGCCTCCAACCCAAATAGCCTTTGAGCTGATCTTCCTGCGGAGCACAAAGCCAAAAAGCACTCAGACTTCCCCTGCGTTAGGGCTGAGGCTCTGAGGCCAGGTGTGGAGGCCAACTCCGCAATCCCCTATTTCAGCCAAACATAAACTAGATGATAAGAAGCCTTGCCTGCAAAGTGTCTACCGTGGTCAGGGTCTGAAAGCATTTAGGTGAGGAGGTGAAAGAAATCAGTTATTAGGCAATTGAGAATTTGTCCAAAGCTGGGAAATATCAACTTTAAGAGGTGTGCCATTTTCAGATTCCCTCCCAGGACTCGACCCTGTCCAGTGCCATCAGCACCAGGACACCCGGTGACTGCCTGAGGGCTGGGAAATGACTCGGTGGCCCACTAGATTTTCTGAGCTTATCTGCAAAGCTACTCTAATCTCCCCTGAATATCAGGGCAGAATCTTGCCAAGCAGCCAAACATTCACTTTAACCATTTTTAGTTAGGAGACAAAAAAGTTCTGTTTGTAAATACAGAGCTTAACCCATTGAGTTTGGGTCCACACCCCTATTCCATTTCTGTCTTCCTCTCAAGGTACCCACAGCTGAGGTAGGACAAGTCAAATGACACCTTGAGAGACTCAATCTACCTGGAATAGATAATCCTCCTGAAATGATCTAAAATGGTATGGATGTAACCATAAGGGTGGACCTCTCTCAGTGAATATTGTAGCAACGCAAAATAGAACAGCTGCTTTGAAAAATGATTCAGCAGTTTCTTAATAAGAATTAAACATACACCTGTCATTCAACTCAGCAATCTCATGCTTAGGTATGTAGGTAAGGTGATTGACCACACATATTCACACAGGAAAAAGTGGGACATGAATGTTTATAGGAACTTTCTTGTTATAAGGACCCCAATGTGGAAGGAACCCAGATGTCCTTCCACTGGTGAAGAGATAAACTGTAGACATTCATACAATGAAGGGAATCCTACTGAGCAATAAAAAGAAATGAGCTACCGATACACAGAACAACATGGATGGATCTCCTTACGCTACATGAAAGAAATCAGACTCAAAAGCCTATACGCCATATGATTTCATTTATAGAACATCCTGGAAAAGGCAAAATTACAGGGTCAGAAAACAGGTCAATAGTGGCCAGGGGCTGGGTGTGCAAGGGAAGGTTGACTTCAAGAGAGCATGAAAGCAATTTGGGGGGTGCTGACGCTATCCTATATCTTGATTACGGTGGTAGTCACACGACCGTATGCATTTATTAAAATACATGGTCTTGTACACTAGAAAAAGGGTGAATTTAGTCTGAGTTGTACCTCAATAAACCCACCTTGAAGATAAAATCTCAGCATTAAGTGCTCAATGATTAACAAAGACAGACTTCAAAACAACTGATTAACTTCCACCTACATCAAGATCTGGAGGCCGTCTCCCAGGACGGGTCCAATGGGACTCAGAAGCCAGGTACTATTCAGTTACCTTTGGACACAGAGTTTAAATAAAGCACTAATACATAAATCAATAGGGCCACTGCGCCAGCCTGTTACCGTGCATCAGGTTACTCATTTAGGATGTTCTGAAGCCTGTTCTTCGTGAGAGAGCTTCTCACATTTTGAAACTAAGGCGCTGTTTATTCTGCAGGGTGGTGCACTGTTCCTACCTTGCGTCTCCTAGAGTTCTACGTGCTTGGATGCCACAGGTTACGTGATCCCTGGAGTCAAGGAATTATTTCACACCGAGAATTCAAGCCTGCCCTGTGCTTGTGTTTTCTATAAATGAATAAGTGAAAAAAAGGAATGAATGAAGCACATTAATCTTTAACAGTCCATCTGGACATAACAAAGAGAAAAGAGGGACTCCCCTAATTCAGTGATATGCTTATAGACGACTAGTCCAGAATTACTTCTGGCAGAGAAATACTCACGTCCTGAGCATTCAGAAGTTTTTGCTTACTTTTCCACTGGATGCCACGACTGTAGTATAATATAGTGTCTCCATTTTGAATGGTTGTGATTTGAATCTAGGCTTGCTTTCTCCCCTATCCTTCTCCCAGTAAAGGTTTACTGAGAATCTGCTGTATGGAAATGAATGCTAGGGGCAGATGGAATGAGAAACTCGAAGACGCAGCCTTTCAGCAGCCTAGTACAGCTACTCCAATACGTCCAGTGGAAGGCGGAGTGTGATGTGTGGTGAGCAGAAGCATAAATATAGTGCTAAGGCAGCAAGGGGGAAGGGGAACTGGAACAGTCTGGGAAGGCGGAATTCAAGCCGAGCTGTGGAGGATGAGGTGTGGGACTGCAGACATTCCAGGCTGAGAAATACTCTGCATAAAGGGCCTTATGGGTGTAGATTTCCTGAAACACTTTTCCACTGGCATCCTGGAGCCTGCAGCCATGGGTATTACATTTAGGGTAGAAAGAACGTGTGAGGGGGCGAGGGGAGGATTTCACAACCTTCAGGCCTCAGGCCCCTCTGTTCTCTGAGAGTCCTGGTGCTCCCCTATCCCTCACGCACTAGAGCGACACGTGTTTACGTCACCTGCCTTGTCCACAGAGTCATTTCAGCGGGGGCCTGGATCACTTGTGGTCGATCACTGGGTTATGAAGAGTCAAGTGTGGGAGAGAACAAGAAAAGGGAAAGGGTTCGGAGGGCACACTGGTGGTGGCTTTAAATGGGGTCAGAGTATTTGCTCCCCTCCAGTGGGGTACAGATCCAGGATCTTTAATCACCTCAAGGAGCAGCGTTAGCGAGAACACCAATAACAAATGCATGAGAACCTTCACTGCCACATTATCATTACCGATACGAGAACGGTGATCATCCAAATACGCATTAACAGGGAAACACTCTCCTCCTCTAGCAAGCGTGGAGATGGAGGAGGAAGAGGATCTCCTCTGTGGTCTACAGGCTTGGTATTTCTTACCATCTGACACCCCGAAGCGAAAGGACCAGGGAACTCAGCCCAGTCTCGCCTATAGATTCAGATCCTGTTTCTAACAGAAACAGTCGAATAACCTATTCGGTTTATTTTCCTAAATGCCAGTTTACCCAAAATGACTGGACACTATTTTTTTTTTTTTTTTTTTTACTAAGATTATCCTTTTTCCATATCTTCTCTAGAAACTGTTAGGTCAGCAATAATTCTCTGCATCCATTTAAGTTTGTTTAGTATTTTTAGTAATCTCTCCACCCACTGTGGGGCTCAAACTCACAGCCTTGTGATCAACAGTTGCATGTTTTTCTGGCTGAGCCAGCCAGGTGTCTTTGTGTGCATTTAGTACATGTGGTCAACCTAGGCTTGACTGCCACCATTCTTGAGGAATGAGCCATCATTCCATCAGAGCATCGATATGGCAAAGACACATGGCCAGTTATTTTAGAAGATCAGAATCAATAATCAGCTGATTATTTATCATTAGCAAGAAGATACTGAAGCACTTTTAGTACAGAAACCCAGTGGGTGTTACTGGCACTCGAAGGACAACTGAGGAAGCATGAAGGAGGGGGTAAAGAATAGTAGCCTATTCCTAAAAGCTCTCCTCACTGGCAGCATAAAATGATCTCTTCAATGGTGGAAAATAATCCATCTCACAACACTGGAATTCCTAGGTTGTGGGGGATTTCTTTACTCTGTGTGGGCCACAGAGTAAGTTGCAAAACTTGATGGGCAAGGAGTGGGGGCCCGGAGGGGGGGTGGGGAGCGTCATGGAGGTGCGGAAGCAGCAGCAGCCTCCAAGTGGCCCATGCGGCAGCCAGTGAGCCGAATGACCAGGTACCAATCAGGCAGGGCTGCTGGTCGGAAAGCAGAAGGTGCTGACCTGTGCTGACCTGTGGTGAACCAGAA
Organism: Crocuta crocuta; assembly: GCF_008692635.1. Taxonomy (NCBI): domain Eukaryota; kingdom Metazoa; phylum Chordata; class Mammalia; order Carnivora; family Hyaenidae; genus Crocuta; species Crocuta crocuta. The sequence goes on from NW_027530640.1 coordinate 987,354, forward strand.
TTCTCTCTAGCAGCTGAGAGTATAGCCCAAATTCCCGCTCCCTTTTCAAGCCACCGCTGGGCTTTCCTCAGCTTGGAGAATGCGCTCCAGCTTGGATCGGGGGCGAAACCGGAGCGGCTCCCCTAAATGGGCGCTGGACTTCACACCAACTTGGTGCTCAGCAACTCCAGTGCAGACACTCAGCATTCCGTGGCTGAGGCCACGCACGGAAGCCATCAGCTGGGGGATGGCCACAAATGTACTTTCACACCCTGGGGAGAAGAGGTGGGGGGGTGGGGAGTGGGGGAGGAGGTGGGGGAGGGTCAAGAATCTGGGTGGAGAGGAGAGCGCTTCCCAGATGTTGTAAAATCCACGCCGGGAGGAAATGAACAGATACCTCCACGGATATCAACCTGAGGAAAGTGGTCTTTTCCACAAGAATCTTACTCGTTTCCCTGCACCACTTCTTCCTTGCCGATCCCAGGCCACACCACGCCACAACAAACTGAAAAGCGATTGCAATATGTGGTCAAAGGAACAAGCTCCAGAATATTTGTGGATGTTGCTTCAAGAGGCCCCACAGTGACAGACTGAAGCACCAAACTAAGACCTGGAAGATGTAGCACCACAGGCCACAAGCCATCAGGAGGAAGTTTTCTTTCTGCCAAGAAAACCGGAGAAGTTTCCAGAAAGTACCCTCTCAGCAACCCCTCTGAAGGAGAACTAGTATATCGAACTTTCCACGTAATTGCTTTTCAGGTCTGTCTCCCAAATAATCCCTCAGTGAATACCTAAGTCAGCAAAACAACTGGAATTTTTATATTGATTGTGTAATACTGGCAGGTCTGTGAGCTATAGGCCTCAGTCGGGGCAAACATATAAAATTTTGCCAATTGGTATAATTAGTTTTTTAGCTAATGTAGATGATGGGGGAAAGGGGTCCATTTTCTTCCTTTTTTCTAAAAAGCTACTTTCTGACTGATGTTCAGACTGGGCTCTCCGTGTTCTATTCACAGGCATAAACGGGCCTTGCCACCATTACCGTTTCTGCACACACAGTCATCTGGTGGCAATGTCTCCCAGCTGATTTAGTCCCTGGTACTGTGACATCTGGCACTTGGGGGGGGAGGGGGCAGCGCTCTCCCTCAAAGACTGAAGTATTTTCAAAACATGCTGCTTGTGCCCAGATGGTCAACTCTTCTATAAGTCAAATATGCGACCTAACTCGTTCAACAAACATACCAAACACCTATTACTGTGAGACTGTTAGCACTGAGGTTAGAGAGGATAAGGCACCGCCGTCCCCCTCACAGAACTTTTGCATCAGTGACGTGCCACACTGGGGGTGGAAGTCAGACCACTTCATCAAGGCCATGTTATGGAACAAAGCAAATAATACCAGTGCCTTACAGTCATCCTGAACTTCACAGTTTTCAAAGAGCTACTACATGTATTTTAATATTCATGATCTTTTTTAAAAAACATTTTTATTTATTTTTGAGAGATAAAGAGATACAGAGCACGAGCAGGGGAGGGGCAGAGAGAGAGGGAGACACAGAATCTGAAGCAGGCTCCAGGCTCGGAGCTGTCAGCACAGAGCCCAATGTGGGGCTTGAAACCACCAACTGTGAGATCATGATATGAGCTGAAGTTGGATGCTTAACCGACTGAGCCACCCAGGTGCCCCTCCTATTCATGATCTTAGGTCAAATTCTCACTTGTTAATTGAAAGAGATCTTTAATATCATTTCCCCAACTTCATTTGTGCTAGGTCTATCTATTCCCCTCTCCTTACCAGACCTCCCTTATTAACTTCCCTATCCCCAAAACGCAGGAGGCATCGTGCTTCCGTTCCATTCCTTATCACACATATTGAGATCATTATCAAGTCCCATTTGTTCTTCCACCTTGAAATTATACACTCTCCATCGCCACTGCCATCACCTTCCCCAAGCCGTCATCAGATCTGTCCTGCATTATTCTGGTAGCCTCTTAATTGGTTCCTCTACTTCTACTTTTGCCCACGTCCAATCTGTTCTCTGTGCAATGGCGAGTGATCAGGGCAAGTTATGGTGGATTTGGTCCCAGCCATTTTTATGTGGCCTAGAACAGTAGGCCATGTTAGAACACACAGGAGGATGAGGAATAATTTGGATACAGCAGTGCCAGTGACCTCACACCAGAACTCCTCTTTGAAAAGGCAAGAATGAATTACTTTACAGAAGGCTCAAGAAAGACAGCTGTCATCAGTTGGATGCATGCCCCTCAGAGACAAGTTAGAATGGAAAAGATTCATAGTGACACATTCCAGAGGGCATGGAAGGGGAAACAGAGGAAGACCAGGGATGAAGAGAGTAGATGCAGTGAAGCATGACAAGGCACAAAAGGGTGTAAAGAATGAAGCTGGGAAGTCAGTGAGGTTTCCCAGCCACCAGAAAGATGTTAACCCTATCATGGATTATGAAACCAGTTGAGAATTCCCTCCACACAGCGAGGCCTTGAAGGGTAAAGATCTCGCATTATCTCAGCCCCGATACCATTTGGTGATTATCAGAAGACCGAGACAGAGAGATGAGGGTTATATTTAAAATGTTTACTAGCTGGCCAGTTCCATCTCCACCACTTGCTTTTCAGTCTGGCCTGTATACAACTGGCATAGTTTTGTGACTGAAAGATGTACTCCCTGTCACTATTCTTAGCATCTCTTTGATTGAGAATAAACTCATGTTGTATTTGGATCGGAAGAGAAACTTACAGTGTAAAAGATCTAAAGGGATGAAATGGGCACAGAGATGATTTCCCCAGCCCCAGGCTGGAGTAAGCGGTTACTACGCTGCATCGGGGCTGGTCCTTTTGTTTTCTGTACTGACTTAAAAATGGTTAGTTATTTTAGCATCCCAGTGCTGCACTGGCACTAAGAATACCACACCAGAGAGGAAACCATCAACAGGCCATTCCCCAGAGCCTGGACAACTATGCCTGCGGGTAAAATAGCATCACTTCGGAGCGTCTAGAAGGTGGGAGGGCCCATTCGCATCCCTTTGATCTTTTTAACGCTCAGAATCCAAGCCCTGATCACATTTCAGGGTATCTGCGCCCCTTGCTACAAGCCCTGTTCCTTCCATAAATCAGGCATTCGTGGGGGAAATTAAGGTCTTCTGAACCAGTGCTTAGCTGTTACTACAGTGGAGGTGGGAAACTTGGCCCGGAGGGAGCGATCGATAACGGCAGTGGAGAGCAGAGGGCAGGGCACAGACCGCAAGTCCCCCTGGACAGAGCGACTTGAGGACAGAGATCCTGTCTTGCTTGTTCCTTTAGTCCCAGAACTTCGAAGGGGCTCAGCACTCACTAACGCTTGTTGAATTGAACTGACAGGTGTAAGAAAAGAAGAGAGAAGAGCCCAGGGGTGGAGACTTGGTGAATAGGGTGGGAAGGAAACTAGAAAAATAAGTGTTGGGGGCGGGGGAGGGTATTAGAGGAGTAAATAGCTCTGGTAGGAAATGAGGAGAGAGAAACAATTAGAAAAAAATATTTTATTTTATCTTATTTTTAATGTTTATCTATATTTGAGAGAGAAAGACACAGAGTGTGAGCAGGGGAAGCGCAGAGAGAGAGAGAGANGACTTGGTGAATAGGGTGGGAAGGAAACTAGAAAAATAAGTGTTGGGGGCGGGGGAGGGTATTAGAGGAGTAAATAGCTCTGGTAGGAAATGAGGAGAGAGAAACAATTAGAAAAAAATATTTTATTTTATCTTATTTTTAATGTTTATCTATATTTGAGAGAGAAAGACACAGAGTGTGAGCAGGGGAAGCGCAGAGAGAGAGAGAGAGGGAGACACAGAATCTGAAGCAAGCTCCAGGCTCTGAGCTGTCAGCACAGAGCCTGACCCGGGGCTTGAACTCAAGAACTGTGAGATCATAACCTGAGCTGAAGTCGGATGCTTAACTGACTGAGCCACCCAGGAACTCCCCAGCCCCCCCCCAAATTTTTTTTTAAAAAATGGAGAACCAAATGTCAGAGAGGATGCCACCGAAACATTCCAGGGGCACATACGTGTACACAGACCCACACGCCCACACACAGGTATGCACAAGCACAGTCAATACCAGTGGGGTGTCAGAGCTCTCTCCAGGGCCAGAGGGGCAGGAGGGGTCTTGGAGGTGCCCTGTTTGTTTTAGGCCCTGCTTCTGGCACAGGGGGAAGGGGAGGGAGGCTGGGGCAGCTGCGAGGTAAACACCAGCTGGAGGCGGCTCGCAGGCCGCAGGTGGGCACAGGCAGAGGAACACGAGGGATAAGCCCTCCTCACTATTCTGGAGGAGATTACTCCCCCCACCCCCCAGTCCTGTTTCCTAACATAAACCCAAATTACCTGACAGTCTACCTTGTTTTCATCGTCTATATATAGCAATGAGGAAGCTGCTCCCTATAAATAGGTTTGCAAAACTGGGCTGTGCCTTTTGCAAACATTAAAGTGGAAATGGCCCTGACACAGATCAATAGTGCTTGCCTATTTCCCTGCGCTGATCTGTTTATTTTTAGTCCCCACAAAGAACCCAATATTTGTAGGAGAAACTCTACATCACCTTCAAGAATATTACCAACAAACGACCTGGGCAGAAAAAAAAATCTTTTGCATTTACTTTATTCCTATCATTCCTTTTTTTTTCCCCCCCTTATAGGAATAAATTCAGACTTGGCAGGAATTTGTTCTACTACCTCATTACATCGATTCAGGCCTTTGGGGAAAGAGATCATGAAGCTTATAAAATTCCATACCTCCTTTATTACTCCCTGTTGTCTTCCATTTGCCAATTTATCTAAGAGTTCAGCCTCTCTTCCACAAGCAGAGGAGTGCATGCTGGTGCACGTAAACCCAAAGAGTGAGCTTTGGTTGCCTAGAAATAGGAAGGATGATCACCCCCTGCCTCACCTCCCTTTACTTGTACGTCATCATTTAGTGCATGAAGGAAACAGAGGGGCAAACTGCAAGGAGAAGCATTAGAAGGTTCAGCAGTGTAAAAGGTGCATTAGAAAAAGCACTGGAAGCTGAAGCCAGTAATTGGCACTTGATTATCTACAAGTGTCGCCTTACCCATCTCTGCGTTCTCTGTGAAGGCTGTTTAGCAAAATGCCCTCACACAGTTGGACACACGCATTTAATGTCGGTCAAGGAAACAAGTTTCTCCTAAACACAAATGGAGTTGGGATTATTTCTTGCGCACTGGAGTCCCCGCTGAAATTGCGGATTCCTTGGGGACCCAGAGAGAGTTCCATCCTCGTGTCTGCATCCTCACCGGCCAGGCTGAAGCCTGTAATGACATCCGCTCAACAGGTCTTGATTGAAAGATGAGATTATGTCATTGTGCGACCCTGCCCTGCGTTAAGTAAGTCACATAACTCCTTAGGGCGTTCTTGTCCTCATCCAGGGCATTTATCAGAGTCCGTGACAAAAGCTATTTAGTGGGCCACGTGATTGCCCTGATTCTGGGCACAGTTTTTTTGGCATCTGTGTATCATTTGTCTCAAAGATGGTACATATCTTTTATTGTCTNAAGTCGGATGCTTAACTGACTGAGCCACCCAGGAACTCCCCAGCCCCCCCCAAATTTTTTTTTAAAAAATGGAGAACCAAATGTCAGAGAGGATGCCACCGAAACATTCCAGGGGCACATACGTGTACACAGACCCACACGCCCACACACAGGTATGCACAAGCACAGTCAATACCAGTGGGGTGTCAGAGCTCTCTCCAGGGCCAGAGGGGCAGGAGGGGTCTTGGAGGTGCCCTGTTTGTTTTAGGCCCTGCTTCTGGCACAGGGGGAAGGGGAGGGAGGCTGGGGCAGCTGCGAGGTAAACACCAGCTGGAGGCGGCTCGCAGGCCGCAGGTGGGCACAGGCAGAGGAACACGAGGGATAAGCCCTCCTCACTATTCTGGAGGAGATTACTCCCCCCACCCCCCAGTCCTGTTTCCTAACATAAACCCAAATTACCTGACAGTCTACCTTGTTTTCATCATCTATATATAGCAATGAGGAAGCTGCTCCCTATAAATAGGTTTGCAAAACTGGGCTGTGCCTTTTGCAAACATTAAAGTGGAAATGGCCCTGACACAGATCAATAGTGCTTGCCTATTTCCCTGCGCTGATCTGTTTATTTTTAGTCCCCACAAAGAACCCAATATTTGTAGGAGAAACTCTACATCACCTTCAAGAATATTACCAACAAACGACCTGGGCAGAAAAAAAAATCTTTTGCATTTACTTTATTCCTATCATTCCTTTTTTTTTCCCCCCCTTATAGGAATAAATTCAGACTTGGCAGGAATTTGTTCTACTACCTCATTACATCGATTCAGGCCTTTGGGGAAAGAGATCATGAAGCTTATAAAATTCCATACCTCCTTTATTACTCCCTGTTGTCTTCCATTTGCCAATTTATCTAAGAGTTCAGCCTCTCTTCCACAAGCAGAGGAGTGCATGCTGGTGCACGTAAACCCAAAGAGTGAGCTTTGGTTGCCTAGAAATAGGAAGGATGATCACCCCCTGCCTCACCTCCCTTTACTTGTACGTCATCATTTAGTGCATGAAGGAAACAGAGGGGCAAACTGCAAGGAGAAGCATTAGAAGGTTCAGCAGTGTAAAAGGTGCATTAGAAAAAGCACTGGAAGCTGAAGCCAGTAATTGGCACTTGATTATCTACAAGTGTCGCCTTACCCATCTCTGCGTTCTCTGTGAAGGCTGTTTAGCAAAATGCCCTCACACAGTTGGACACACGCATTTAATGTCGGTCAAGGAAACAAGTTTCTCCTAAACACAAATGGAGTTGGGATTATTTCTTGCGCACTGGAGTCCCCGCTGAAATTGCGGATTCCTTGGGGACCCAGAGAGAGTTCCATCCTCGTGTCTGCATCCTCACCGGCCAGGCTGAAGCCTGTAATGACATCCGCTCAACAGGTCTTGATTGAAAGATGAGATTATGTCATTGTGCGACCCTGCCCTGCGTTAAGTAAGTCACATAACTCCTTAGGGCGTTCTTGTCCTCATCCAGGGCATTTATCAGAGTCCGTGACAAAAGCTATTTAGTGGGCCACGTGATTGCCCTGATTCTGGGCACAGTTTTTTTGGCATCTGTGTATCATTTGTCTCAAAGATGGTACATATCTTTTATTGTCTCAAGGATTCTGTGGCTCTTCCCTGCCACCAAAAGTTTAAGAATCTTTAGCGGAGAGCAACAGTTTTGAAAATTACGGAGTTCACAAATCCCAATACTAAAATACTTTTGAGCATGCACGCCACTCTTACTTACTCAATATGTGCAATGTACTATATTAGGTGTTTTATAATAAACAAGCATCCAAATCACAAAACTACAAGATAAAGAAACGATATTTCTTTATGTAAGAGTACAGATACTTTATCTTACTAAACAATCATTATTTTATCAAGAACAGTGTGAATGAATATGCCTCATGTTTGAAAAGCTAGATTAATTATTTGTGATATGTTAATTCGAAGGTTTAATTCCACGTTCAGTTTATTTTACGAAGCTGAGTTTTAATGGCTGTCATAGTTTTAAACAAACAAAAAAAAATCACAGTGTAAACATTTCCAAACACATTTTTTTCACAATGTTCTCTCTATAATTTTCTTCAAAATTCAGGTACTTTCTTACTTATTGTTAAAGTGATATCTTTATCTTGAAAGGACAAATATTTATGCTCTGTGTTTTAAAAAAAAAAAATGACCCATAAGTAGCACACTACTGAAGTTGCTCATTATCACAGAAATGATTAACAAAATATGGAGCCCTTTCCCTTTTATAAAAAGAAAAATGAATGTAACTTATCTCTAAGTTTGACAATTCAATTATTTTTTAATAAGATGACCAGCAAACTTCTGTGAGGTACAGAAGATTTTCATGGTTTCTTTGCAACTTAATACAGAATACTGTATTGCTTTGACTACACTGTATATTACAGCTTTGTTTTTTATGAAATTAATTATGAAGTATCCAGCAGCATTTTGTATACCTCTGGCTTCAACATCTTGGCTGTCCTATCTCGCTTATGAATGATGCAGTGAATGAATTTCTGTCTTATAACCTCACTCTGGAATCCTTCTCTAAGAAACAGCTGCTTCTCAAGAGGAAACACTACTTGATTTTTCTCACATTTTCATAAAGATTGTGAATGAATTTCATCTAGCAATGGCTCACCAAAAGGGGGCACTTAGCGTATTTCATTGGTGAAACAGAAATGAACAAGTACAATAGGCTAGATCTAACATCTTACAAATGTAAAGCAAGTCTTCTGCCCTCCATAACCTGTTCCAATACAGATTTGCTTCTTCAAGATTCAGTGATGTCTTCAATAATACTGTCACAGCACTTTGTGACAGAGAAACTCATTTCAGATAGTTTTCAACATAGTATCTTTTATCTGGTCTTGTACTAGGAGGGAAAACAGAGTTTCTGAAAATACGTAGCTTTTTTACTTTGGCCTACTAGTAAACACTTCACAAAAGGCTTCAGAACACCACTTAGTGAAATTTTCTAAGGATCAGGAGGTGAATTTAAACATTGGTTTAAAAAGTACAGGGGTTATTCTCCCTATTTTTCTAATTGCGGCACTTCCGTGTTATCATTTTTCAAGGCAAAGTATACACTTCCTTTCAATATATTCCTTCTTAATGACAGTATGTGTTAGTCTATGTTTCATTTCATCATCTCTGTAGTTTTGGAACTGGGGGCTAACTTTTGATCAGAACTGATTGTGTTGTTACAGTTCTTAACTCCGAGCTTGGCTAACAAAGTGTGTGCCCTAGAACAAAGTGTCAACTCCATTTTCAAACTGTTCTCTTATTCTTGTCTGCACAGTTAGTGATACCTTCAAATTTATACTTTGTTTTTACAAGATTATTCATTTTATTTTTTATTTTTTTAACATTATTTATTATTGAGAAACAGAGAGAGAAAGAGAGCATGAGCATGGGAGGGGCAGAGACAGNCCACTGGTTGAGCATCCAACTTCAATTCAGGTCATGATCTCACTGTTCGTGAGTTCAAGCCCTACATCGGGCTTACTGCTAAGTTAAGCCTGTCAGCTACAGAGCCTGCTTCAGATCCTCTGTCCCCTTCTCTGTGCCCTTCACCGGCTTTCACTCCCCCAAAAAAGAAAAAAAATACATACATAGAGAAAAAACAAACAAAACCCAAGGGATTATGACGTGTTGCACAGCAAAATTGTTCAGGGCACACGAATTTCCCTTGGAAGCCTTAACAGCTGCAAGAGGGCGGGATGAGACAGGGTCATGTATTTTCAGAGTTGTTCTGGGCAGCCCTGTTTTGTGTGGGAAGAAGAAACAAATTGTATTACGTGGACAGGGAAGTCTTCTAAATTTAGAGTCTTTTATCACCTGGATTGTCCTCTGTGAGCACACTTTTCTACCTCAGGAAGTCCAGGATGACTGACTGCACCCAGCAGTCACAAAGCCATATGCCAGGCAGCCCGCCAGACAACGCAGTCCAGTGACCACGGCCTCTTTCAAGAGTCTGGAAGGACAGTCATACACATCTAAAAGAAATTCTTTGTTCTCTGGCAAGATCTGGTGACCCATGCATGAAACCTCTTAAGGAGCGGACTTACAACAAGATAGGTTTTTAAAGTAAAGATGGGACCAGAAAATGATCTCCCAACTTTCTCCGGTCCTATTTCCCCCCAAAAAACCAGCTTCTCTCCTGTTCCTCAAGAATGCCTAAGGACGTTCCGAAGCCTCCAATTCCTTTCAGAGGTCAAGCAGTCAAAACCAGAGGCTCCTTCACAAAAGCTAAGGATAATTCACCCTTAGGAAATTAGCTTGACTGGTTAATGTGTGTAGTTGAGGACAGGGCGGTATATTTCTTTTGTTGGAAAAAAGTTTTGTTAACAAAAAGACAACCTAAATAATCCAATCTAGGTTGTTTTCTGTATTTTAGAGATTCCACCAACATTATCATGAGAGTGACTAAAGATAAAAAAGGATTCTTTGTATCTCAGTTAAAATTTTAATGCCCTTCTCAGTGACAAGATGGCCCTTACAAATGAAGTTTTTATTCGTGCTACTTGCTTGCACACGGGTTTATAGGCACTGGTATTGTATTTCCTATACTAAGAGACAGAGGTTATTAACTGGGTGAATCCAGGCTGGGTTCCTGTTACATGTTTGCATACTGGATTCCCTCTCTTTATTTTCTTAGGAAACCGGACCTCTCCAACCTACCACTCCCAATCACCCCTCCCCCACCTCCCACCTGAAATTGCTTCTTCTTGCATTTAATAAGTATGAAACCCACTGGTTACTCTTGCTTGGAATCTGCGATCAGACACATTGTATTTGAGTTCCTGTATACAACACAGATGAAGGAAACAGCCACAACAGGAATTTAGGCAGCCAACTAGTAACCTGGTGAGTATTGTCCTTACACATACAAGTTACCGACCAGAAAGTTTTACAACTTGCTCCCTAGAGAGAGGAAAAATAAACAGGCTTGAAAGATGAATAGGATCATAGAGCACTGATGCCGGAACAAGTCCACAGAAATAATCTGGTTTTCCCTTTCTTTCCCAGAAGGTGTCTTGTTCTACATCTACCTTGATCAGGGGCAGGACCAAGCTCAGGAGTTCTGACTGGGGTGGAAGTAGAATGGGGGGGCCTGGCCAGCTGGTCATTTATACTGACATTAAAGAGAAATCTCCTAGCAGAAACTAACATGGAATTACTAATTTCAGAAGATGGTAGAGTTCTACCAGGCAACTAAAGATGTAAATATTTCTTAGTTACGCATACATTTTTGAAACTAGAAAAGGGGTTTTTCAAAGATTTCCAAAGCAAAGGTCCATTTCACACATTCCAAAATGTTTTCCAGGATGCTCCCACCAATGCCTGTCGGCTGACATTCTCTGACAGAGGCCTAGAAAACGAGCTTAACCCCACAGCTCACAAGCAGCTTGCTTTATGATGGTGAGAACCAGACACACACAATGTCATAGCCAGTCTCAAGTGCCACCTCACTTGTGTTTTCTCCCATCAGAAGCCAGTATCTCTTACAGCCACTTGGACACCTTTTCCAGAATTTTCATTCCAGAGACATTTCTCTAAGAGCTGTGCTTCCAGCCCTCTTTTCCGACATTCTATCCCTGGATCAGGTATACAAATCTAGGCTCTGTATGTAAGCTGGGGAAGGAATAAAGAGTAAAAACACTGTCAAAATACTTCTTCACTGAGCCTCCACACACCTCCCCCCCTTCCCCTCTTGAAAGTTATAACCTGCATGAAATAATCTTGGTTCAAAGTAGAGTGTTTTGATCTGCATGAATGACCTTTGAAAGTGTGAGCTTGGGAAGGCCTCTGAGATTCAAGCAGTGAGGCTTTCCAACCAGAATGCATGGAATCCGTAAGCCAAGGTACTTCTGTGAAGGACTGTGTGCTAGAAGTGAAAGAACACTCAGGGCTCTTGAGCGACAGATTCAAATTCAATCACCTCGGCATGCTTTCACCTCCACATCCAAATAGCTGCTGGCTCTCTGGGCCTCTGTTCAACTGCTTAATGTAGCGTAAGGGGATGGCTTCTCTCTGAATCCAAGGCTCCATCTTGGCCTGCCCCTCCTTCCCGCCAAATAAGGTATTGGCTCTCATGGGGGCAGACACAGGAGACCACTGCTTTTCTTCCTAGCCTTTTATTTAAATGTGAGAATATGCCAACTTATGCAAAATTAGGCATACTCCATGGTGAAAATTCCCACATACAAATAATAAGTCGTCTTCATACTGATCAAAAAAGGAAAGGAAAGGTCACTAGAGTCCCTAAAAGGGTCCTCCCTCCTCCCACCCTACATCCCCACCTCACCTTCAAATATGAAGATAAATGATATTTTAAAAGAGAATTCATTTTTGATTATAATTGCTTATTCCTAGTGAGTGATTTCAAACACCAGGTAGATCTGTGGCTACAGTTTGGTATAGCTATCACTTCCCACGTATACTTTTAGAGTGTAAAGGCTGCCATTTTAATTGGTATGCAGAGGTCTGCCAATGTGCAGTTCAATTATTTTGCCCAACTGGGGAAGTGAGTTATCTAGAAACAAATGGGACTGACAGATTAAAAGGCTATCCTTGCTAATACTTTCAAATTGGGCTAAAGTTAGTTATACCCTGTTGGGTCCTTCCACTTAGGACGAACAATGCAGCAAGCATGGCGAGACAGACTGCTTGGGCCTCTAATCTTAGCTGTGACATTTCCTGTCTCATGTTCTACCATCAATAGTGACCTACTTGCTGTACCATGTGACTTCCCAACTGGGGCTTTTGATGCTCACACATGGGAAACACAATTATTTTTATATTTAGCACAAAGTGTAGCCATGAAACATTTCAAATGATTTTTAGTTCAGTATATCCACACAATTCTTATTTTGTGATAATCTTTTTTTTGTCTTGCTTTGCCATTTGGAAACATAACAGTTATGACACATGAAAAACAAAACATTCCCCCCCACTTTTTTTTTTTTTTTTTTAAAGCAAACCGTATACACACTCCATTAGGTCAATATCCAATAAATTGAAAACTTGCAAAAAGTGAAAGAATCACGGCCTAGTTACTTATCTCATCTGAAGAACTGGGCACAAACGACTCTTGTTGAAAGTGATAGGAAACAACACTGCTGGTATTATTTAGGTTTGAAATCCTTAGCGAAATGAAAATAACTTATTAGTGATAAGAGAAGAGGAGACAGAAACAAGCACTCGGAAATGCAAGAGAGGTCGACAAAAGACAAAATCACAGGATTTATTAGGTAAAAGTGCAGTCAAAACTAAAAACTCACCGAAACACAACAACATGGTAAGATTACAAATACCTAACCAGAAAGCCTTACCATACAACAAGAATATGTCTGAGAGTCACTCAGGAAAGTTGATTTACCAGGTAAAGTCAGACTGTCGCACATAATTTTCAAAATTAAGAAGGAAGCCATCAATAAAAACTTATGTCTGTAGGTATGCATGTAACATAGCAAGTGAGTGTTCACAACTTTAAACCTTGTTAACTTTGATCTGCAAACCCTAAAGCCAGGAACAAAGGGTGCCACATTCTCATGGAGAATCCTTGTTCCGTGTCACTTGTGAATAAGCTAATTCCCAAAAGTTAACCAGATCTCCAAAACATGTCAGGAGTCTGCAGGACACCTACTGCAGCGACCCTCCCAAACTCTGTGGCTACCCCGGCTCAAAAGCACCTGCTTTTGTGAATCATAAAGGACCTTTCAAAGCACAGGGTGTTCACACATGGAAAAGCACATGTTCTTTGCCTCTGCCAAAGAAGCTTCACTGCCGCCCCCCTCCAAGGACTTGGGAAATATTCCAGCAATATGTGTGTACCCATTATGGATTCTTTCTCATTGCTGCTGCTTTTGCTATACATTTTCTATAACCTCATGCTGTTTCCCACCCACACAGCATAGAAAGAGAGAAAAAAAAGGAAAGAAAGACTTTGTCAAGCCATAAAAGGGCCTATCTACTGTATACGAAAACTACCCTGTCAAAGGCAGTCTCTCAAGAGTTTATGTAGACCATGCACCTGCCTAATGTAAATGATAATGATATGTTGGCCCTTTAATTACCCATCTCATTGTCACCTGGATCCTGATGGACTCTTCCCCAATTGCACACCCAAATCTATCCAGGATATAAAGTGAGGAAGAACGGGGTCCCCTCCAGGATACACAGGAGGGAAGTACCATGTGAACAACATCAAAATATCCTCTTCCATTTCCTCCCCCTTCTGTTTTTTTTTTTCCTTTGACTTGTCTGATGCAAAACAAAAAAACAATCTGGAAGAACTAGATTTAAAAATTACTCTCAAATATAGATGTGTGCTCACCATAACATTTAGATCTGCTTCTGGAAGTCTGATACGGAGAATTTAGCTGAGAAGTGTATTTCATAGTAACAGTTCCAATGGGTTTTTTTTATGATAGTGGGGAGCCCAGAAGACAGGAAACCGCGCCAAGCGGGTTTAGACTGACCGCCCGCACGGAGAGAGAGGCCGTGTGGTTGGCCAGGGCACTTGGGGAAAGATCTGCGGAAGATGAGCAGGTAAGAGGGGGACGTGAAGTTCCTGTCAAAGGTGAAATGATGATTTATTTGGTTGAGTGGTGAAGTCACACTGGAAGCCTCAGAACATAATGGTTCACAGCACTCTTAGCAAAGGACACACATAGCAACCCACAGAATGACAAGGAAAGGAAAACACAGAAGCACATATTTTAGCTGAGAGGGTCCCGAGCTGAAAGCCAGAGAAAAAAGCAGCTTCAGAGGAAGGTGCTGCTTCCCTTCTGTCAACCCCTTCCAAATTAACATGGGAGGTAAAGCTATTTTTCAATTTGCACCTTCATAATTACTTCAGAATAATTAAGAACACAGTTCTAGGAATAAATTATTTCAGTAGATACCTGAGTTCAAGTGAAACATTATGTATAAGCGGAGGAAACAATTTTCTTTAAGTGAATTTGCCATTGCACATTATCATGCAATTATAAGTCTTCCAAATTTACAGTTGAGCTTTATATGTATACCTCCGTTTTTTAAGGGTTTATGTTTAATGTTAAAGGAGCTGGCATCCTTAAAACTATAATCAAAATAAAAACTGAAGTTAAGAGTATTACTCAAATCTCCCTCTTACACCAAGCTCTCCTCAAACCTTTATGCAATATTACTGTAGTAAGTCTTCCTTCTCTCCAAAGAATTCTGATACCTAGATCTTATTTTACCCTCAGAGAGAGACAGAGAGAAAAGTAGGTTTTGTTGTTTCTAGATTATGTATGAAAAAAATCTACAGTGCCTGCACTCAGCTCATTGATGACTGTCATCCACCTTTACTCCTAGTGTGGGAAATAAAGGCAGATTATGAATCATTAGAGGTCAAAACTTCTAACTATTCACTTCTTTATTAACTTAGTCACTTGATTTTTCATTCATTTTACAAACACAGCTAGGATCTCCAACCTCATGGAACTTACATTCTAGGTGGGGGTGAGGGGGCAGGCAAAAATAAGTAGACAGGTAAATTATATACGATTATGGCAAATACCATAGGGGAAACAAATATAGAGCAGAAACAGAGGATTGGGGGTGGGGACTCCCCTAAGGAGATCAGATGGGATGGTCATCAGAGGTGACTGTGAAGGGGAGCCCTCAACGGAAAGAATGGAGCCGTCGGAGCTAAGGATGTGTGATCCGAGCGGACGGAACAGCAGATGCAGAGTCAGAGGTGAGAATGAGACCAGCTTATGAGATTAATGACAAGGAAGCTAGTGTGGTTGGAAAACTACTGAGGGCAAGAGGGTAAGTCATTCGGTCACAGAGATAGGCAGGGCCGGATCACTTAAGGCCCTCCGAGTCATGGTAGTCTTGGGACCGTCTTCTGATGCAAAGAGAAGCCATGGAGGGCAGGGAAGGGACACGGGAAGATGAACCGGAGTCTAAATCCTAGCTTAACCACTCAGTGGCTACGTGAGCTAAGCAAGTTACTGGCTCCTCTTGGATGCTAAATTCCTAATTTATAAAGGGCACTCAGTAAATCACGGCCATTTACCACCATCAGTAATTATTATTGTTAATGCTGTGATATGTAAATAACGTTAGTAAAAAATGTTTACATTCAAGTAGACATATACTACAAAAGAATATATCCAAAGTACAGAATTATTGAGAAATGAGCAAATCGCTTTAATCTTTTTGTATTCAGTAAAGATCATCTACTCATTGAGGACAAATAGACATAAATTGGTACATTTGAAATCATTAGGGTTTATTGTGATTCTAATCAGAATAATTATTGATCTTGGCTCATTTCTCCATCCTTAATTAGTCTGCATTGTGGCTTTTCTCTCCCTGTCAACCTAGCCTACCCATTGTGTCCAGAAATGTATATAGCATTTCGGTGGTAACTACCAACTACATAGTAGTCATAAACGGAAATTCACAGTTACTTTCCAAGTCACAATGTATAGTAGACACGGTAGCCTGCCAACATGTACTGCCCCCTCACTCCCATACACAGATTTCTTTCTTACTAACAGAATCCCAGTTTTGTTCACATCCACCTCCCCGCTCCCTCAAGCAATGATGGAGAACATCTTGCTAGTGACCAGTGTACAGATGCTGCATGTGATCCTGTTCTGATCAATGAGATAAGAAGATAGGTCTTCTCAGACTCTTCTTAGTAATATTTTCATCTCCTTCAAAAGGAGATTGTGCAAGGGGGTGGTCCATTTCCTGTGCTCTAGATATTGGCATACCCGCGAGTCCTCCCACAAAGGTAAGACCCTGTCTTAGAGTGAAGCGGTCCCTAAGGGTAACAATGGCAGAGACATGAAAGGAACCTATATCCTTGATGGTGTAAATATGCCCCTTGAATCAACCAATCCTGCTGCCTGCCCTACTTCTCACGTGACGTAATACACTTCCTTCCTGTGTAGGTCAGTTTGAGTCCTGTGTTGTGTGCAGAAGGTTTCCTAGCAAGTGTACTGCACATCACCTTCACACGGACATTTCTATTTGGAAGCGTCACTCATTTCTTTGTCTCCGGGAAGATCTAGGAATGGACGAGGACTTCTGACTCTAGCTCAGCATTTTAATTTACAGCACTGAGACAGTCACCGGGAAAAGGCCGAGGGGAAAACACCCCAGAAGTCACAACAGGAAGATGGTGCTTTGGCGTAAGTAGCTGGTGCTGGATGGTCTATCTCTGGGTTTCTGTTTAAAAATTTTGACTTTCAGTTTTCACCTGCCTAGTTCACATGTTTTTCCCTGAAGTCCTCAATGAAGCACACCCCCTCACTGGGCTTTTGTTTCTTAAGGCTTCCACTTCTGAACCCATATCCAATAACAAGAATTTCAACAGGGACCAGGTAAGACCTAGCACAGGTCCCAGGCACAGGGCGGATGCTAAGGAAGCGGAAGTAGCTTCACTCTCTACTGGGACAAGAGGGTTAAAGGGCAAAAACACTCCAAAGAAGAGGTGCAGTATTATGATTTGCGGTCAGGAGATAGACTGGCCTAGAAAGAAAGAGGGCACTGGCTATTTTTGCTATGGCTATGTAGTTAGTTTGAAATTGAAGCTATTAGGGATGAGTAAAATAAAATACCCATTTTGCCAAAAAAGCCTAGATGCTAACTGACTGTAGAGGGAAGGGTCGGAGTATGACTACTGCTGGCAGACCTGCCAGTGGGGGTTGGGAATCAGGTCAAATAAAATCACATAAATGTCTAATGGTTCCCAATAAGCCAAAAGCAGTATGGCTCAAAACCAAATTAGCCATTCCAGTCTAATAAGTATTTTTCCTATAAGAAAATTACAGAATTATAAATTCAGCCCGTAATGGAGAATAGAAAATATAAGGCACATAGGTTTCATGATTTTGTAGAGTATTTGAGAGATATTACTTATCAAATGGGGAGAACATTATAACTGGTGAAAATTTGCTAAGAGACCATAATTAAAACAGAATAGCAAATGGTGCCTTAGCTCTTGAAAGGGTCACCATCACGATGCCACTTAATGTCTTCATTACTGATCTGCGGTGAAAATGGAATTTCATTCAATAGAAAGATGCTGTCTAATTGTGCGATGTTGTCAAGGGCTGGAAAGTGGTAGGGAACTATCTGCGGAGGTTAGAAACGACACAACTTAAGTAGGTAGTTTCAGGAGTAAAACAACCTGAAACACCCAAAGTAAAAATTAAGTAAAATAAATGGAGGAGAGAAAACGGAACACTGTGATCCCGCTGAAAGGGACAAGTGTTGGTGTTACTAGAAGGCAGTGACCCAGCCTCAAAAGAGAAATGGTCCATGGTTAGAGCAACAGATGAATAACTTATCAGTGAAGGAGGCATCAGTGCACATGTCCTGTCTCTAAAGATAGCAGGGCAGCCCTGTCCTTCTTTCCCTTTTCAGCGTCTGCCTGTTCTAGTCTCTGTAGAAAGGTTCATCCCCTAGGTTGTATTGAATATGTCTATTGCAACCAGAGGCTTGTGATCTTGTTTCTTAATGATATAAAAAGTGAGCAGGAGGCAGTAAGAGTAATTAAGCAGGTAAAGTGGGAGGTGTCCCTGGCACGTATGGGTAAGGTTGGTGAAAACTGAGGTTTTGCAAGATGAATTCCTTTCTCACTGTGTAAGGCTGTCAGAGCATGTAATGTTCCAGAGAGGAGAAGCTGCATTACTTAGCATCAGAAAGACACAGTGGAATGCTCCAGGAAAGTCCTCCGAAAATGGTCCAAAATGCAGTTACTCCTGTAGGGAAAAGGTTCATGGGAACAATGATTATCATAGAGCCTTTACAATATAGAGTTCTTACCTGAACAGAAAGGATGGAGAATGTCCCTTTCCAGAGAAGAAAACATGAGTGGAGGGTGGGACTAAATGAAAGACAAGAGTTGAAATCAGGGAAGCCTAGAAGGTGAAGGAGGAGAACTTTCTGGCTAGGAGAACCTCACAGTTGATGTAACACAGTCACAAAGTATTAAGAGGAAGACCTGGTATATGGGACGCTGAAACGCAGGTCTGAGAAAATGCCAAAGGAAAGCACCACGGGGACAGCCTCCACTGGCCGCAGGGAAGGGGGTGGGTGACGGGTTCCACAGATGTCTCCCCCACTCATACAGCCACCCTCAAATCTTGCTGGCCCCTAGTACCTAGATGAAAGCAGAAGCCTTGGGACATGCTGGGGCAAGTGCTTCTGACTAGAAAGACCCAAAGGAAACCAGTGAGTCCATGACCTAATCTAGGACTGCTCATCTTCTCTGTTGCCCTGAGTAACATTTAGATGTAATCACTCAATTTTCTAATGGTATTTTCCTGGCAGGTTGGAGAAAAAACACCTGTGTTAAGTGAGGCTCAACCTCCCAGATGAGACAGCAAACAAGTGTCCTTGATCTCTTGTCGTCATTTGAAGTGCATTAAGATCCAACATGAAAGGGCGATGCTAAGACCCGGACCCCAGGCAGTTAGGTTTCCTTGTGCTGCTCCATAAACTCCACCTGGACACATGGTCCAGGCAGGAGCTCAGCAACCCGCTCCGAGGTAAGAGCTTACTGAGGTCATCAGGTGACGTTATCTACACTGTTGTGTAGAGGATCCTTCTCGAACGAAAGGAGGTTTAGAGATGGGAAACATGGATAAAAGTTAGTCTCTGAAATAAAAATCCGCTGGGATTGTTATTTTTTACAAAGCTTCGCTTCACAAATGTCAAGTTTGCCCCTTATGCCGAACTTCGGTTAGCAGCGGCCTATAGGCCTAGCAGCCACCTTGTTCCTCCACGGTGCCCGGACC
Organism: Crocuta crocuta; assembly: GCF_008692635.1. Taxonomy (NCBI): domain Eukaryota; kingdom Metazoa; phylum Chordata; class Mammalia; order Carnivora; family Hyaenidae; genus Crocuta; species Crocuta crocuta. Next base: position 1,006,700 of record NW_027530640.1, read on the forward strand.
TCCCGTGGCCAAAATGAGCTAGTTGGCTGCCCTGGATGGCAAGAGGGACCAAGCCATCTGAGACTCCAAAAGACGTGCGGGTCAGGCTGCCCCAAGTCTCGAAGTGGGGCCTGTGAGTTAGCTGCCTGTTCAAGATACGACACAGGGAGCATGAGAATAGAAAAGGTACCAGCGGCCATGGCCTAGACTAGTGGAGGGAGGGGGGAGTTGGAGGCATCTGTGAACAAGTCACAACAGGGAGGTGGTAACAAGGGGAGGAAAGGCCAGGAATGAAGGGGAGAGCAGGAATGGCAGAGCAAGAATGGATGACAGTTACGTGAAATATAGAGACTGGGGCCAAAGCTGGGACTCTGCTATTTCAACTGGTGGTGAGGGGCGCCTGGGTGGCCCAGTCAGTTAAGCGTCTGACTTCAGCTCAGGTCATGATCTCACAGTGCGGGGGTTCGAGCCCCACATCAAGCTCTGTGATGACAGCTCAGAGACTGGAGGCTGCTTTGGATTCTGTGTCTCCCTCTCTCTCTGCCCCTCCCACGCTCAGACTCTTGTCCCTCTCTCTCTCTCCGAAAAAGAAACACTAAAAAAATTATTTTTCATAAATTAACTGGTGGTGAGTATATGTGTGCACATCTTTCAGAGGCCTCCTAAGTGTTCCCCTATAATTCTTTGTAGCCTCTAACATACCTGGCAACTATTTCTTAAACACCCTTTCTTGAGAAGCTAGAAGATGAGAGGTGTGGGCCCTGCCTTCCAGGGGCTCCTGGTCTGGAGGGAGTGGGGTTACAAGAGGTAAAGGTTCTGTGACAGCGTACAACCAGCCCAAAGAGGGACACGCAGAAGCTTCCCAAAGGCCCTGTTACTTCAACTGCATTTGGAGTTAAGTAGAAAGGAGGTGCTCGCCATGACAGGTACTCAGTCACTGTTTAGTAATTAATTTCAGTTCACTCTGATTTGTAATGATTACCTGGAAAATCGTTCAAGGGCTAGGAGTCAGTTCGTATCACCACTGGTCTTATTATATCGATGAGAGAGACAAATCTATCCATCTTCGTGTTTAGGGATATAATCCAAAACAGACTATATCTTACCTTTGGCTGAGACTGGGAGTGCACTTCTAGTTTTTCTAATAATGAGACATCTTATTCTACTTATCTCGTAGCAGAAAGTTTTAAAAGCTTTTGAAAAGATCACATTTTGCTCACTTGAAATATGTGTGTATATTTTAGCATAAAATACCCTTGGCAGCTGCTAACATAATTGGATGGCTACGCCTTGCAAAAACTTGATTTCTTTTTAATCAAATTTTTTAGAACCATACTGGGTTTCTTGCCAGTGCTGCAATAGTGAGCAATAAATACATCATTAGATCAATGGTGTTCTGATGATGGATTACTCCAAAGATACTTGCAGCCAAGAAGACCAAGCCCATAGTCTCATTGTGCAAAGATTAATAAAATACTGTTTAAAACACAGATACGCAGTTAATATAACAAGGAAGAAAGCACTGCAAAATAGAACCCAACAGCAGTGGGTTTATAATGTAGTGATATTGATCACGGATTTTCCTAAGTACTCTAGAGCAGCTCCGCTATTATATATGCCTCTGATTAGACCCAGAGATGAGAAGGAAAAAGTTATAAAAAAGGAACCTAACCAGAGGAAGGCCTGCTGCTATAATAAATTATTTAAAGCAAGCAGGGCGAGCGGGTTGTGAAGACAATATAAAACAGAATCAATGCCCCCAAGAAACCCCAAACCATCAGCACCTCTATGAATTTCTTACCAGTCTGTCTGGCCTGTATTGGAGGCTCTTCTCTCCCACCAGCCTCCCCACCCCATCCAGCCCCTGCCCTTCACTTTTTGGCAGTTCTTTTCTGAGAGCTTAACATTTGTTTTTCTTCTGTAACCTAGGCTGCTGTCTTCAATTCTACTTCTCAGCTTCTATCAGAAGAGTGTCTGCAAGGCCACGGATGAGCGCATCTGTCGCTTCAATTATCTGGGTCTTAAATTTCCCGTGGAAACTATAAGCTGGGAATATCTAATATGATACTTACCAACATGACTTCGATATTATTCTTCTCTTCCATTTTTCTGACTATTGTTGTACTTAAATCCACAAAGGGAAAGCTAGAGTAATACTGCATGGCTCGATCAATCTTCTACACTAGAAGATGTGTTTAGGACCAAAAATCGAAAGTGAAGGTAAGAGCTTGATAAGGGCATGTTGGGGGAAAAAGCATCAAAATGGCAAACATTTAAGTATTAAGAGATGATAAAAGGGCAGATTGACTTGGAAAGTAAATATTTTATAGGTGGCTTTTGCCATGGGAATGGGGTGGGGAAAGACGGGTGAAAAAAATTAGAAAAGAATTCATCAAATTCCTTTTGCCAAAAATATGCTATGCCCCCCCCCCAAAAAAAAAACAAAACAGTTGCTTAGAAGCCTGCAGTGACCTATGGCCCAGTTTCAAGAAAAGTAGCACTCTACCATAGTTTTTTAAGTAGGCATAAATCCCATTGTACAATCAGGGCCTGTGATTATACCTTAGGCTTTTAAAATGTTCTGGGTCCATTCATCATGCAGAAGCTGGGCAAATGAAATATAAACAATTCTGTTCTGCCAGCATAAAAACATTACTAGTAGCATAACAGGACTCAGTAGGCAAATGGACAGGTCTAAAATATGAGTCCAAAGAATTCCACATAGAGGCTTTGCCGCCATTGTGCTCTGTGACCTTTAGCAAATTATTTGCCATTCTGGGTCAAGCCTGGCTGGTTAAGGTTAGGGTCATTGAACCAATTATCACATATGGTGGTTAACTTTATAAAGAAAACTGTCCCAAGGTCACATTCACTATAAAAATAAATTTGAAGGAAGAGGTAAAAAAAAAAAATTATAGATGTTATGAGTGACTAAGCATAATCCTGTCATATCCATGAAGCTAAAGAAAAAATAATTCAAATGCAAGGCCAGTTTCTCAGTTATTGGTGTTATCTTTGACTGGGAAAGACAGGATCTAAATATTATCAACCTTTTGTGGCAGCTGTTTGCTCATCTGTAACAAAGTGGGAAAAGAATCATTGTACTCAAAGGATTGTTAAGATAAGTGACCTATAAACATGCCTGCCAAGTGCTCCTTTAAACAGAAATTGCTCCGTGAAAGTCCCAGTAATGATCCAGTGGCCTGGAACGATCCAAGTTCAGCGTCCCAGCCTATCCATGTCCTTTTGTCATCAGGCAAGTAAATATTCCAGGCACTTCTGACCTCTGAGAAGTCCATCGGTTTTTTTGAGTTCATGAATGGTAGAACAAGGGAAGGACAACAACCTCTGATAGATCCACTCTCTTTAAAACCTTAGCTAGAAGTTTTAGGGGTGCCTGAGTGGCTCACTCCATTGAACGTCCAACTTTGGCTTCAGGTCATGATCTTGCAGTTCGTGACTTCAAGCCCTGTGTCGGGCTCTGTGCTGACAGCTTGGAGCCTGGAGCCTGCTTTGGATTCTGTGTCTCTTTCTCTCTCTGCCCCTTCCCCACTCATGCTCTGTCTCTCTCTCTCTCTCAGAAAATAAGTAAACATTAGAAAAAAAAAACTTATCTAGAAGTTTTAAATGGAGAATTGTGCCAGTCTGAAATGGGAGAATAGACTCTTAATGTCAGTATCAAACTATACGTAAAAAGGTAATTGGCAATAATTAACAAGTCCAGATTCACACTGATTTGAAAAGGGAGGTTAGCAATCAACTTTCAACCCATCACTCTATGATGCTGAAAAAAATCTATCCAATTAATTGGACAGCTCAAAAGCCTTCTAAAATAAGTTTCAGAAAACGAAAACGTTTGGGCCTCTTAGATAGGTGGCCCGGGACACTCCCTTGACCAAGAAGCAGATCAGCTACAGTTTCCCAAGGAGTCAGTCTGTACCAGTCTCGTTGAGGTTCTAATCCCCAAGCCTAGAATGGCTTTAAAGTCAAAGGTGGCTCCCAAGGACAGGATTCTTCTACCCTCCAGGGAGTAATGTCCAACAATGTGAGTTATGACTGGCAAAGTCACCTTGGAGCACCCTAGGAACCCACTTGACTTTGAATATAGAATGGAGGGACTAAGACTGGGGAGGGGTCTTAAATTACCTTGCTTCTCCAAAGAGACTTCCTTAGAATCAGGGCTAACCTAGAAGAGAGATAGCTGAGGTGTCTAAACACTCCTGAACACAGGACAAAAGGTGCCATTGTTGAGGACAGAGTGTTAAGAGCGTTGCCTATAAATTTCACAAGGCTGGTAAATGCCACCTGGAAATATCAGAACGATTACTTGTTAAATGATCTCACAGACCAGGATCATTCTTTTATATCATAAACACCATTCCAATGTTTCTCAAAATATGGTGAGGGGATCCCTGGTGTCAGAATCACTTGGGGGCGGGGGGGAGGTGTGCTTGTTCAAAATACAGATAACTGAACCCTACCCCGGACTCCTAAATCAAATCTTAGAGAATGGAGTTTAGCCCACAAACTTAATTTGTGAGGACCAACTCAGTTGATTCAGTTGACCCATATCAAGGCAGGAGAATTACTTGGTCTTTGTAGCACATCAGAAATTCAAAGACACTCACAGGTTAGAGATATGCCTATTTTCCCCAAAGTGTTCTATGTACCATAAAAATAAAAACAATACTTCTTGTGATGAGTTCTTAAGAACCATTCCAGTTTATTCTGCCCACATATAATAAATACTATTCTTAAAATGCAATTATGAGCATAAAATTATTGGTAAAAATATCAATTATGCTTCTCAAAAATATGCCTTTATCTTGTCACCAAAAGTAATTACGTTATTAAGGGAATTTATAGTTTTTTAAGTATCAGTCACTTAGCTGCAGGAACTTATTAAGCTGTCTTACTCCTCCCATACCCTTTTAGTCATCAGAATTTTTGTGATAAAGGTTTTTTATTATTTCTTCAACTATAAATTGTGAACCACTGCAACCAGCGATTAGGCTGAATATGAATTTATATCCAGGTTATAAATCCCTAAAAACATGTTTCATTAGAATTACTGAGGCAGTCTTAACTCTAGTAGATTAAATAGCCTCTGCAATAAAGCCCTGTTTACTTCTACTAAGGATTTTTTTTCTGCAAAACAATTCAGTTTTAATGCATTCTCTTAGGAAGCAAAAGAAAACAGTTTCTGATATACAGGCCACTGCAAAGCAGTAAACCAGTGTTGCACGGTAATGTGACAAACATCACATTTCTTTTCTAGAGGAATTTTTCCCCCTCTTATAAACTCTCTTTCCCCAAACCACGGCTATAATTATTTCACAAAATGTAGTTTGTCCTTCCCGAAGAGTCCAACACTCCTTTCCTCCCTCACCAAAATCACAAGTTCAGGCTGAATACTGAATGAAAATAGAACTTGAGAGGCAGTCTTTGTTTGTAGCATGTTGTTCCTACTAAGGGTTGCCCCCTACCCACACTCCACCCTAGTGGTCCAACTGAAGTGACTGCAGTGTACATGTTCTGTTTTAACAGATGGGCCGGCTGGCGGCTGCTCGGCTGTAAAACAGGAACTCGGAATCTACACCGAGTGGTATTGAACTAAATGCTTGTAAAGTTCATGGACGTACACTGACCCAGACAGACCAAGCAGATTCAGACATGCGCGCGCGCGCACACACACACACTCATCGTACACTCCAGAGATCAGAGGGTCCATCTCTCCACCCAAGGCAAGTTCAAGGCTATTTCCCCTTCCATATATTTCTATCTCACTCACCTATCAATTTTACACACACACATACACACACACACACACCCTACATATGCATATTCAAACATGAATAGTTATATATCTCAATGTTTTAGTATATTTTTGAAGAGAAATTTTCCCCTCAATTGTGTTTCCAAGTCTCTAGTATACTCAATACGCTCTCATTCACATCATATAAGAATTACAAGAAAAAATTACATTTAATTCTATTTGGTCCACACATAATCTAAAATACATGTACGCAACTGCCCTCAGAAAAACCAGCTGCTTTAACCCTTATCATTAAGACAGAGAAAAAATATCCCAGACTGGGTCACAAACGAAGTGTCAGGTTTCACCTTGAATCCTCTGTTGTCAGTTCCCGTCACAACTTCATCACTTCAACACACACCAACCGACCACCTGGTGGTCCCTTTCAGGGTCTTGTCTTGGATTCTCCCGGGCTCCCTGCAATGGGACAGACCAGCAACTGGCCCCCTGGTCCTAACGAAGTCCTTCGGACACACCTTGCAGGTGATGTGGAGGTCCGAGCACCTCTTGAGGGATGCGGTACAAGTGTTAATAGAAAGTAATTACTTTACAAAGTTTAATATCCGTGCTGTCAATTCCTTTCAGTAATTGCAAAGCACTGAAGCCCCTGCTACAGAACCTAGCTGGTCCCTTAAGTTCTCTGACAGCTCAAGACCCACCCAGAACACGATGGTCCCTGGTTCAGGCTACAGATCAGACACCTCCGCCGGGCTGTCGCGCCGCACCGCCTCTGGCGCGGGTTAATTTTTCAGAAACCCGTCCGCAAGCCATCTAGGAACTGTTTGTTGCCCGTTCACTGCGGGGCACCGCGGCCACCTCCCCCTCCCCCAGCGCGCGTGTCGCCGCCGCAGAGGGCCAGGGGACGCGTCCCCAGGCCCCACCTAATGATGGCAATTACAGCATGCCAAGTTCCTGAGAACGCAGAGCCGCGTCCCGGACCGAGTTGCGACGCTCTGAAACAAGTTCGGGAGCGGGGATACTGGCAAGGAGTAAATCCCGCCCGGCCCTGACCTCCCCACAGTCGCCACGCTAGGACCGACGCACCGACGCCCGCCAGGACCCGTCCAGTCCCCCGGCTCTCCGAACAACGCCAAGAGGAGCCGCTCGCCTTGCGCGCGGCCACTCACCCTCCTCGCCGAGTCCCGATCGCAAACCGACGCCCCTGCAGCAGGTCCTGAATCCCAAGTTGCCCCCAACCGGCGACTGTTCTGGACCTAGCGGACCCGGCACATTGGTTCGGGCAGGCACCTCTGAGGGAGCACGACAAGCCCGGCGGGCGCCCCGGCTCAGCAGCCGCTCCAAACGCGTTGACAATTCATGGACCTGCTCAGCGAATGAGGCGGACCGCGGAGCTGAGGCTACCCGGCTTTNCAGGAATCCGGGAGGCGGCGGGCAGGGCCGAGCGCCCGGCTCCGCCCCTCCACCGCCGTCCAATCGCCCGCGGCTGAGGGCTGGCGCTGAGACGCGCCGGCGGCGGGGAAGTTGGCTGCGGTGGGGAACCTGGGCTGCGGGCGAGCGCTGGGGGGACAGCTGCGCCGGGACCCGGGCGCCTCGGGAGGGAAGTGGCAGCTCCTGAAGGCCCCTGGCAGAGGGAGGCCTGGAGCGCCCAGAGCCCCGGGAGCCGCAGCATGTCGGCGCGCTGTGAAGCCACAAGCCAAGCTGCAGCGCAGACCGACTGAGGATTAGACAACGCCCACACCTGGTGTGCGCGGGAGGCGCCGAACTTGGTGTCCCCGAAGGAGCCCCAGCGAGGAAACCGAGACCCATAGAGGGTGAGTCCCGGGCCGCTTCACCCAGTCACGTTTGAAGGCCCGGGCCTGGAACTGGCAGCTTCAGGCTCCCTGGAAAAGGTTCTGGTTCCGGTTTGGTGGTTATCTCCAAAACAAAACTCCGACCCTGCGGACCTCCTGGAAAGTTCATCACATGTCCCTTCCTCAAGTCTGCTTTCCTACCAGCAGCAGCAGCAGCAGCAGCAGCAGCAGCAGCAGCAAACCCTGCCGGGCGCCTGAGGCGCTTGGCCCGAGCCCGGAGGCGAAAGGGCGGCTCAGACGCTAGACGGCGCCGGAGCCCTCGGTACCCAACCTTGGTTTGGGCTGCCCTGTCGGGGGACTTCCTTAGCATGGCTCCTGCTGCTATTGACCCTTGAGTCCGCCAGAGGGCCAGGGCCGCCCAGTCCTCGCGGGCAGGAACGCCTGCGAGTGAAGCCACAAGTGCCCACAATACACGCTGTCGTGCCCTGCCCCTTCGGGTGTTCCTGGACCGAGCTCAGAGACCTCCTAGTGGCGGGCATCGGAGGATCCTGAGCCGTCTGGTCGGTCGCAGCCCAGTAGCCCCGGAAGGTTCTGTGGGCTCTGCCCTTCCTGGCCGCTCCCGGTCACTGCTGCTCCTTTCGTTGGTGGGGATGTGTTTAGCCTTTACCTTGGCTTCATTTTACACATACACGGAGCTGTAGGCATAAAGAGTCAAAAAGCAAAGGGGTTGGGTGTTGCTTTCCAGGCTGAGGCCTGGAATGTTAGTAAGCTCTAGGCCGGTAGCTTTGGGTGCATAGCGCCCAGTGTGTGCCTAGAGCTGCACCTGGCTTAGGTAGGCCGCTCAAACCATGTTAGTAAAACGAAATTGTGCCTGGTAGGAAAATGGTCAAGCTTTCATGTGCCCTGGCACCTTCCTCACTGACCTCAGTGAGGTCCCTCAGATTCACAAGTCCTGAAGGGTTTAGTTTCTTGTGTGGGAGGGAGTATGGACTTTTATGGGTGTTACTTCAGTAGCTGCTTGGCCCTCCTACAGACCTGCATCATAGCTCAGCTCTCATGAGTAGGTTCTGATGAGGGTCATTGGCAAGAAGGAAGGGCAGAGGTCCAAGGCTAGAAAGGAATTGAAATGGCCCTGCTGGCAGGGAAGGCTACAGCTCTGAGGTGAGCTCTGGCCTGGTTTGAGTTTCAGGTTGTGTCTCCTCAGATCGCTGTCTCATGGGGGGAAAGGTCCATAAGACAGGCTGTCAAGCAGGACAGTCAGGCTCTGGATAGTCCTTAGTAGGCCTTGAAAACTGATTTGGGTTGCAGAAATTCCTCATTCAGTGAATCAAAGGACTGGTTGTAGGCAAGGGAGTCTTCCATTCACTTGCAGGGGTTGGCTTACCGTGCTGCTGAGTAGCTTGAGACAATGGCCTTTGCCCACAGGAGTGAGCCGTCGGCCACCTTAATGGAATACACACCAGGTGTCTGCCTAGAGTCAGACCTGAAAATAAAGGGGAAAGTAGATTTCCTTGGATTCTTTTTTTCCCCCACTCCTGGATGTTACTAGAGAAAGAGTTTGCCAACAGTATTTATCATGTTATCACCCTGTGAAGGTTTTTCACAGACACTAGTGGTTATTTTAAAAATCACCTTGGTAATAGGAGCCAAACATGCTATTGACTGTACTTGTATAGTATTTGTGTTAGATGATGAAAAAAGGAAATAGGAAATTTCTTTTTATGAAATAAGAACTAGACAAGTGACTTCTGTTTCCTGATTTCCAGGGTTTTCCATCTGTTTGTTCAGACAGACCTGCTTGTTCACAGGTTTTTGGACAAGTAACTGGTCTTACTTTCCTGTATAGACCGGATGACATGTAAGAGACAGCACATCTAGACTACACTCGTATTTCCATACATTCTTCTGTTGTAATTGGTATTTGATAAGAGTTTGTCACTCTGGCACAGACTTATTCCTTGGGCTGTCATTCTCCCAGTGATGTCTTGAGTGTGTGCTGTCCCCATATTCTACACGGGAAAATGAGATCTGTGCCTTGTGTGAGAACTCATTGTAGTCCTATCTGTATGAAGCAGAAAACCATGGAAATCTAGACATAGAAGACACTTGCTTAGTGTGAACCTATTTCATCGAAGGGAATTTCTTTCCCTCAAAGGGACAAAGAAGTTTGTGGAATGGCTTGGGAATGAGAAGACTGAGGTGAGACTCTGGAAGCTGAGCTAGTCCTTTTGTGGAAATGTGAGCAAATTTCCCTTCAGGCATTGTCACCCATCTCTGACACGGAAACAATATTTTGGAGCCTTGTAAATTTCAGCAGGATATGACTGATAGGAGCCATGGGTTCTAATCTGAGCTGTAAGTGCTCCTGGCAGTCACTTAACCTCTGTTTACCCCTGCTTCCTCTCCATAAAGCAGCAGTGGCAGAATTGGCCCACTCTGTTAAGCTACTTAAGGGGGACACAGTGACAGCGGTTACAAAGCACTGCCAGTTCATGCCATTTATAGCAGTCGTGATTGTTGAAAAGGAGGACAAAATAATGTTGGAATAGGAAAACAGTGTGGTCTGAACACTTTCTGTCTACACTTGGAATTTCTCTTTCTTTTAATCTCATTGGATTATTGTCCTTTTAGTCTATAAATGGAAATGAGGGAAAAGGGCCCTTACAATCCTTTTTCTTTGATTACCCAGTGTTTTGGAAGCTTTGCTCAAGTGAATAGTGTTTTTCCCTCTTTTCCGTTTCCACCACCTCTCTCAACATGTATTCACTTTGAAAATTATTCACAATTTGAACAGGCTGAGCTAAAGACCTTAGTCAAGAAATACAATCAGAAGCAGCAGATTCTAATACCAGCTATGCCATAGGTTCGTTCTGAGACTACACGCAAGCCATTAACCTGAGTTTCCCAACTACAACACAGCAATTCTTCTGATGAATTTCACAGAAAGGAGAGATAACTCATGATAAGGCACTCTGAAATATTAATTGCCCTAGGGAGGACACAGTGTCTTGTAGATGATTTTGCAAACTCAGGTATTGGTGTTAATTTGTACACAACTAGGAGCTATTTTGTAACAGAGGGATGGCTCTGGCACAAAGTCTGCAGCCAGGGGGATACCACCCATAAAACACTGATCTCTCATGCATTTAAAGGATAATGCAGGCGCCCCCTGTGAATGTGATATTGCCACAGGTCCTACCAAGTAAAAATGGGGTAACAGAAATGTGTGGGAAAGGGAAGCCTCTGTTTTATAAAAACGTGGGATTTCCTCATAGAGGCCCTGGAAGAAAATCTACACCGAACTTCTTAAAAATGGATGCCACACTGTGAGGACAACTCTGATGAAAGGCCAGAATGATCTTAGGAAAATAAATGCCCTGGTACATAAAACTACACACATTGGTCAGAAGGCCACCAGAAGAGATTTAAAAATACTGTTAATTTTAAAACTTCAGGACAGAATGAGTAACATTGAGGAATTTGGAAAGGGAGGGTCATACACTCAAGAGGTGAAAAATACACTCCCAACCTAAGTAAAAAATAAGAACAGTAGGGTGTTCTAAGAAATAGGACAAACAATATGGGCTCTGGAAACATGATCGAATGAAGGTTTCACTTCTTTTCTATTGCTTCCTAACTTTGAGACCTCGGACAAGGTGCTTAACTTCTCTGAGATAAATGGGGTGGGGATGAAGAATATTGAGTTTCTTCTCTTGGGCTTATGATGAATCTCAAGCAAGAATCTCTGTGTAACTCCTAGCACAGGGCTGGGCTCATGTTGGGCCCTCTGCTGATAATAATGCCTCATATTTAATTGACACTCACTATGTGCCCTGCAGTGTTCCATACCTTTTCATCTAATTACTCACCTGATGCTCACAATCACTCCCTCGCGTTGCTACTGTCTCTCCTCAGAGTTGCTATCTATGTGGAAGGACTATTCTAAGATTCATATCCTGCTATGGACTAAAAGTCAGAAGCCTCTTTTAGTAATAGTATTTTCAACTAGCATTGCCTGCTTTCCTATGGAAAGGGCTAATCCAGTCTTTGCTGGTACCTCAGTTAGGTTGCATTGATCACTTGGTAACATACACTACAATAAAGCGAGTGACAGATTCAGAATTCGGGACAAAAAGGGCCACAGAAAACAAATGGTGCTTCAAAACTCCAAACCACTTCCAAGTCTCAGACTATAAGCTCCTCAATTTGGGCTTCCAGACAGTGTGCTCATCATTAGGATTTGGGATTTAAGGAAAGTTAGTTCCCTTGAGGCAGCAATGTGGGAACGGTCATTGGCTAAAGAAGGAAGAGAATGGATTATCCCTAAGAAATGAATTGTATCATTGGTTATTGTGAATACCCCAAATTATGACAGATTCATGTGTAAGTATGCCAGGGGAAAAGTAGCCGTGAGCTATAATACACGCAATCATTTATTACCCAAGAGAATTTAGGTGCTAATGTGGACGGTTTTGCATCTGTGAGATTCTGAAACCCACAAAGGATTCCAAGATATAAAGCCAAATAAAACATAATACAGAGGGAAATGATTTTGATTATGTAACATTTATATATAGCATTTCGTTTTACATTTTCAAATTGCTTTTCAGTCATTGGTTTATTCTTCATAGCACACCTGGGGAGCACATCCATGCTGTTATCCGCTGTTCACAGCTGAGGCAACTGAGACTGAAGGCAAAGTGTTTTGTCCAAGAGCACAACAGGGGCAGGGTGAGAAATCATGTGTTTATTCAATCACGGGTCTATTCAGCACCTACCCTTGGCAAGGTACCACGGTGCGTGGTGTGATCTGCTGGGGCAGAAAATGTTTTGTGGATTCTGTCTCCAGAAGTGCTCTAGCCAGCAAGGACCAGGGTTTAGAGGAGGAGAAGGTGAGTCCCCCAGATTCCTGGAGACAGTGGGATTTGAGCCCCTGGAGAGGTGGGTAGAATTTTGGCAAATAGAGGCTGAGGGTGGTGTGAATGCCAGAGCCAGGAAGGTGGGCAAATTCGATGTGTATTGGGGAATGTTTGACTACAGCAGGGCATTTGTCAAAAAAGGGCTGGTGAGAAAGCAGATTTTCCAGCACATTGAATGTCCAGCTAAATATATAGATTTTAGCCTGTGGGCAATGAGAACTTGACTCCTCTCTGACTTCTTCCATTCCCTCATTATTGTAACATGCACTGAGTGCTAATATACACTTGGTCTCCAGATGTTTTCTCATACACGGGCTTTTCTAAGCTTCACAGCATTGCAACGAGATACCTAATATTTTTCCTCCTTAAGTGGATGAGAAAACTAATGCATCTGGTAATTCAGACTTGCCCACCATTATGAGACTAATAACTGACAGATGTGGAATTTGGAAGCAGGATTTTTGACTTCCTCATAGGTGTTTATGGAAAGAAGGGTGCAGTTTCTGGACATTGTATTCACAATGCTCATCTAATAATATGTCCTTCACCCTAGCTCAATGTCTTTCCAGAAAGGAAAAGTAAATAGGAGAAAAATAAAATTAATTTCTTAACACATACTTTATTTTATTTCTAAAGTCAGCTGCAGGTCAATAAGAAAGACAAAGACAAATTGTGCTCTACAGTTGACAACAAATGTCTGCCATTTGATAACTTTAGTCTTGTGAGTACCTTTAATATATTTGGATCTCAGCTTAGTCTTTCCACTAAGCTGGAATCTCTCTCTGGAGTTGGTCAGTTCGGTCCCTAATCCTTTTCCCTTAGCATGCAACCCAACCCTTTTATTGTAGTGTCCTGTGTGGTCTCCATCTCAGCTTGAATTTCGCCCATCAAGAAATAGCTTTTTCTCTTCAGATACTGGCTACTAATTAGCATTTTTACTGTTTAATCATCAGGGCTAAAATACAAGTGAGAGAAGTCTTATTGTTAATCCAAAAATGCTTAGAAAGGAAACTGGCTGCTTATTTAAATCTTCCTATAAAGAAATAAAGAGATGCTCTCAAGAGGTGGGTGGATACTTAGGTGACATAAAAATTAAAACTGAAAATTTTAACATTTGTTAAATACGGCGCTTCGCATTGATCGGGTTTTGTGGAAGAGTCTTTTATTTTGCTTTTTTGTTTTGTCTTTCTGTTAGTTTTGTTTTGTTTTGGTGGAAAATTTCTGTCCATGATCAGTCAGAGAAGTCTTCCTCGAGAGCCAATACCTGCTACAAATGACAGACCAGTATTGACCCTATATGTGAAGACAAACAGGAAACCACTAAAACAGAACTTTTCAGAATCCTAGATCTAATACGTTACATTTTCCTTGTTTCTCAACCCTCTCGTATCTTGTTTGGCTTTGCCCAGATTATATTTTATGACCCAGGTTATAGAGAAATCCACAAGTAAATGGTCAAGTGCTTTTCCATGTTTTTTGTTTGTTTCTTAAAGAGCTTGAAAGGGAGTAAAGTTAACATGTAAGGATCATTAAATTTCATCTCAGATCTTAAGGATTCTCTGTGAAAGATAAAGAAAACAAGCACTGGACCAGAAAACTGTATCTAATTTCTTCTCTCTCTTAACATGCCATAACTTTTTCCTGTGCTTTGTAGGCGAGCAGTGGGCTGGGACAAGGTGGTCCCTGTTTCACTGAGGAAAGTGATAAAACTAATCCATGTTGTCTTGGCTTCTAGATCTGCAAAACAGGGATGCTTACCCTGACATAGAGTGAAAACAGAACTTTGAAAGACTCAGAGGAAATCATACAACTTACTGTAACCATTTGCATCTCTTTACAGGAGAAAAATCCACAATACATACATCTGGGGATTTTCTGTATTGATGGAAGAAAGTGTTCAGGATACCTAAGTGAATCCCATTGAAGGCATGTATTAGCATTAATTTCTCCTAAACTATTGAAATTGAAGCCAATGTGGCTCTTTCTCTCCTTAGGATGTGCAACAAACATGATAAAACTCTCAAAGATGATTGAGGTCGAAACATGCTAGAATTAGCCTTGTTTAAAAACCAGTAACTATGCACAATAGATAACTTTCACAACCAATGAGACAGAGGCTCTTTTCACAGGAGTTTCTGAATTTTTTTTTTTGACATTTACTCATTTTTGAGAGACAGAGTGTGAGTAGGGGAGGGGCAGAAAGAGAAGGAGACACAGAATCCAGGGCAGGCTCCAGGCTCTGAGCTGTTAGTACGGAGCCTGATGTAGGGCCTAAACTCACAAACCGTGAGATAATGACCTGAGCTGAAGTCAGACTGAGCGAACAGGCACCCCAGGAGCTTCTGAATTCTGAACAAAGTCAAATGGGTTATTGAGGGTAGCAAAATATTATGTGAGAAGTTAATGACATTTCATCTTGATGTCTGCTGAAGGCCAGTTTAGGAAGCCTCTGGAAACCGGCATGTCAGCTGACTAAACCCTGGGAGTCTTTGTGGGGAGGTTGTTGGTCTTGTCCTGAGTAAAGGACCCAAGGTCACTGAATTATAGCATCTCAAGGAACTTTTCATAGCCTCCACAGTAAGCACTACAATATTATCCACAGATATAAGTACTCAGTAAATATTTGTTTGATAGAATTTAATTGTTAGCAGGATCTGAGCTTAACCAAAGCAGACAACGCCCTTGGAAGTATGACCAATCCCTCCGGAGTCTAGAGAGTAAAGAGGATGGTCAAGGTCAATTGTCCCCAGAAAGGTCATGCTTGCTTAGAATTTGTAGCTCAAATCAGCTGCGGTGGGCATTAATTCTCATTCAGAATCAAAGAAACTATTCAATTGCAAATGAATCAGAATATGTAATTGGACCTGGCCCTTGAAAGTTTTGTGGTCTTTTCAAAGCAAAATGGAAAAAGGGAAAACTATGTCTGTTTTCTGACTGCCTTTTCCGAGAAGCTGAAAATCTATTGCAAATGAGTTTTTGGTTGTGGGTCATCATCCTTACAAGTCCTGTCTTTGGTTCCAAGGTTAGAAACTCTTCCTCTGCCTCCCAGTCTCACCCATCTCCAACTTGAAGTGGGTCTCAGAGTCTCATTTTGACCCTATATTCTTTCAGCCATGTGGGGGAGGATGAGAAGAGGCTAAATATAGCCCTGGAAAAAACAACCAGCAAACTAGAAAACACCTTCAGGCTTAACATCAACAGTGAGTATGTAGCATTAGCTTAAAATCTTGTGTGAACACTCACGAATTTTTTCTAAGAATATTTTTCAGAAGAGTGTGTTTCTTAGATATAATCTCTAAATTGCATTATGAAAGATAAATGAGAAGGTTAACAAACTATATTTCAGGGCTGTTTTACATATTTGCTGCCATAATGATTAGCTCTGTCTTTCTTTGTGAGTATAGATTTTGTCACTTTATTAGTCTTGCTGGAAAGGGAGAACTTCTGTACTTTGGTGTTGGGAAAGGATCTTTGAGATGATGATGAAGGTAGCAGGAAAGGCTTGGGCTTATTTTGGAATTCGTTTCATTTTAAAAGGCTGTGACTAGATCTTCGTACCTGTCTAATAAGCATGCATGTAACATTTTTATGTTTGCTAAGTGCACTGCAGTGCCCCATTAGTTTCCACAATACCCCCTGAGTGTGGGTCAGTCTTACTGCCAACAGTTTACATTTGAGGGAATTTCAGACACAAAGGGATTATGTGATTTGTACAAGGTCACCCAGCATGCAAGCCTCGCTAAGAAAAGATGACTGCAAAGCTCTTTCCAAATAAAAAGTGCCCTATAAATGTTAGGTAGTATTAATGGGCATGATCCCAGGATGAGTAAAATACTCTCTAGGAGTCAAGTGCTCATGCATGTTCTATATGATTAATTCTTTTAACCTCAGGGCAACTTTTGAGATAAGAATTCTTGAACTTGGCTATGCATCGGAAACATCTTTATAGCTTTTAGAACATGTAAGCGCCTGGATCCCTACCCAAGTTTAGAATCATGATCTGGGAGGCGGGACCCAAATAATTTATGTCTTGTAAAAGCCCCACAGAGGATTCGGATAGTCAGCCAGGATGGAGAACCAGTATCCTAGACAGACTATAATAATAACCTCAGACAAGCCAAGAGCAACAAGAAAATATACCATGGAGTCCATTTAGGAGAAAAAGTCTAGCCTCTTCCAGGCTTCTGTTTACCTGGTTCACAACTATTATTAACAAAGTACCTGCCTCCATGAAAAAGTCAACTGTAGTATCTATGTGTGGAATTCCAGGAAATAGCGCTGAGATTAAAGTTCATTTAAGAACCGCCCGTGTTTTTTACAATTTACTGGGTAAATTTACTGGGACTCTTCTTGTGTTATTACTGTTTCCACTCTAATATTTTTATTTAGAGTGCCTTTATTTAGAGTAATAATCAACAGTGAAAAACCTCTGGTAGCTCTCCATTTACCCATCTTTCAAACATTTATTGAATACTTGCCATATGGAGATGACAGAGTGAAAATAATGTTCTTTGTCCATTGGAGTTTATCATCAAGTGATAAAACAGACACAGGCCAAACAAACGAAAACCCTTTGATACTAAGCCATACATATGAAATGACACTCAGAGTGTACATGAGGCATGATAATTGCTAAAAAGTTGTAACAATCCAAATGTCATTAATTTAAAAAATAAAGCACAGTGTATCCATACGTCGGACTATTATTCAACAATAAACTGGAATGAAGTACTGATATGTCCTAAAACATGGATGAACTCTGGAAAAAATATGTAAAATGAAAAAAGCCAGTCACAAAGATCCACGTATTATAGGATTCTAGTTATATGAAGTTTCCTGAACACACAAATCTATAGCAATAGAAAGTAGATTAGGATTGCCTAGGGCTGGGAGAGAGCAAGATGGGAAGGGACTCTTAATGGGTATAGGATTCCTTTATGGGGTGATTAAAATGTTCCAAAATTGTGATGAGGGTACAACTCTGACTGTACTAAAAAAGAACATCAAATTGTACACTTTACCTGGGTGGGTTGTACGGTATGCAACTTATATCTCAGTAAAGCATATATGTACATATATATGGTACTGTATGAGATTGGAGGAGATAGTGATTGATCTGAGTTGGAATAAAGGGTGGAAAATTTCCTGGAGGAAACTGCAGTTGAATTGAAACAGAAGGATGATTTTGTAAGAAGGGAAGGCTCAAAGATACGAAGTGATGGTGTTTTAATGCAAGGGTAATTTGTCTGGAATCAGTGGAAATTAGGATGCATGAATGATACACTATATAGGGGCTAGATGCAGGGCTTTTGCGATGATGCTGAATTCTGTAGTTTGGTCTTCATTTCTGTGGGCAGTGGAGTGCCATGATGGGATTGTGAATGGCCTGTGATTTGGAAGGATAATTAGAGGTGATGATAAGATGGATGGGAGATGGGGTGGGAGGCTGGTGAGCAGAGGAGACCATTTAGGAGGCTGGGCTTTTGCAGTATACAGACAAGAGATGATAAAGCCCTGAATCCTAATGGCAGTAGCAGTGAACACTGAAACAGGGAGATCGATCGATTACAGGAAATCCTTAAGAAGTCAAATCTTAAAACTTGGTGGTGCTGGGGAGTAGGTAAGAAGACCAGGATATATACAACACAGTAATTGTATTGTATTGTATTTTGCTTTTTGTTTTTTGAGAGAGAGCATGCGTGCATAAGCATAAGTGCGCAAGTGTGGGGGAGGGGGCAGAGAGAGGGAGAGAGAGAATCTTAAGCAAGCTCTGTCCATACTGTCAGCATAGAGCCAGATGCAGGGCTCAATGTCAAGACTGTGAGATCATGACCTGAGCTGAAATCAAGAGCTGGACGCCTAACCGACTGAGCCACCAAGGCTCCGGTATAGCCCAGTATTTTAGAGCACACTAAGGCCTAGCTCCTCTTTTATTAAGTTACTTAGAATCATAATGCAAAAACTGTTGGTGAAATAACACCAGGCAGATACATTGTCGCTCTTTAATAACTTGTCAGCAAAGTTTTGATTACAGAGCCTGCTATTTCTTAACAAAGGAATATATACTGTGAATAAAAGGATGGATTGAAGTGAGAAATTCTAACCATTCTTTAAGCTCTTTGGAATCAGACCTTCCCTTGTTGGCAACGAAGCACTAATTTATGGCCTACTCTGAATGACTAAGTATTTACCCCTTGCTCAGATAGCTTCCCTAGAAACACTTCCTTTGGTGTGAGCAACTTGGATTTACTGCCAGGGCAACACCTCTCATCCAACACCCACGCTGCCTCTTGGCTTGGTGCTCACCAGCAGGTGTTCATAAGCAGCATTTTGTTTTGCTTCTAATAAGAGCACAGTCTCAGAAAAGCATAGGCTGAATGCACCACACATTATAACTTTCACTTACAAGTGTTCTCACAGGGGAGATCTGAAACTGTGGGTGTCTTTAGGATCCGGAAGACATAGACTGCCTTTTGCCTTAATTATGCCAGGCCACACCTATGTTTTCCATAAGAAGGAGGGACAGCCAGATCCTGGGCAAGTCAAATAGAAACAGTCTCTCCCACTGCGTGGCAGTGCATTCCCTGGGAATCTGTTATGGCCGCCTCCGTGGGCTCTGGAAGGTGTTGGCAATGACGCTGCCTGCTGCTAGCAGAGTTTGGGAATAGCATCCCTGACAAGTGCCGCACGTGAGTTTAACCAAGCAGGAAACACCATTTAGAACACCACTTGCTGAGTTGTGACTCTTATCTGTGCCTGTCAGTGAACAATGACTACAACAAGCCCTGTTCAATCACAGTTGTTAGCAGAGCTAATTACAGCTGTCTCAGGAGGGAGCAGTCCCAACAGATGCCCCTCAGGGACTTCATCACAGGTTCAAACATCGGCTTTGCAGGTAAGCAATGGAAACTGGCCCCTTGGGGGCCTTTAAACAACAGTTATCTGCAACTCTGAACATGGATCCATCTTCATTCCACAGTTGGCAAGGGATCATTTTCAAAAGAGAATCACCACCAAAGAACGAAGGAGGAAAGGGACACTTAAAGCCAGGAGGGTAAATGTTTTGGATTAAATGAGAGCAGAACTCAGTATTATTCCTTGGGCCGTCTTTGACTCACTGCATGACTCGATGGAGGAGGTCACTTCCCTTTTCTGGGCCTCACTGTTCTCATCTCAAAAATAAAGATAATAACACTGGCTCTATTTATGTCACAGATTGCTGAAAGAATAAAATAAAACAGACAGTTTAAAAAAATTAAAGTTGGGGAAAAATAGAAAATGCCATACAGTTCTAGGTAGTGTAACTATTACTCCCCATCTCCTGTTCTCCATTTTACTAACAAATGATGAAAGGGAATAAGAAAAAAAAAAATCTGTGCTGCTGCAGAATATCAGACTTTAGTTTCTTTTTCAAAAAGTTTTTAAGCATTTATTTATTTTTGAGAGAGAAAGAGTGTGAGTGCAGGAGGGGCAGAGAGAAAGGAAGACAGAGGGTCCAAAGCAGGCTCTGCGCTGTGAGCACAGAGCCCACGTGGGGCTCAAACTCACGAACCATGAGATCACGGCCTGAGCTGAAATCAAGAGTCTTCCACTAACCAACTGAGCCACCAAGACACCCCTCAGACTTTAGTTGCTGATGCCTCTGAGTGGTACTATGGTTTGCTCGTCTTCAGATTTACTCCCTCCCCCTCCCCAGTTCATTCTGGTGGAAACTCATCTTTAGTTTGAGGGGTTGGAGAAGACCCCTGTAATCTCAAGAGGCCAAAGCCTTGCACCCTTCTAGTCTTATCTAAATGTCACCTACTGTAGTCTGTCTTAAAGGCTTCCTCTCTCCCTTTCCTGAGACTTCTGATTTAGGAGGATGTCTTCCCTGAATGAGTCCCACAGTCAGGTTGGGGTTCAAGGGGACCCTTCCAGGACAGAACTGAGAATTTGTAAGGTGTGCTGAACCTGTTTTAATCCGGGTCTCTAACTACATTCTTGTTCCTGCTAAAAATCTCAGCATACTTCTAACCAAGCAAGGCACGTCTACCTATCTGATGGTGCTGGCACTGACAGAAAAGGATCATATTATGGACTTGGACTTGGCAGAGAAGAAGAAGATTTCTTTCCAACATTTGAAGATGTATCTTTTCCAGATATGCAAAACCAGTCAGAGCACTAAAAAATACCAATGAAAAGTGATCATGTTTTGTGAAGTCATTCTTGACTTCATAACAAAAAGGAAGATTTATAAAGATCCCAAATTCATGGTTTTAAAAAATGACAATAGGGTGCCCATGGGGTTGTTAGACTCTTAACCTGCCCCTTTAGGGTGAGGCGACATCTCCACTTAAATGAAGCCCTTACATTCAGTGTTTGAATTTCCCCTTTTCCCTTTTCTCCTCCCAATCATTTATCTTTTTTTCAATGTTCAGCATAAGTAAAAAGTCTAAGTAGAGAATTGCACATAATTGTAGGCTCTGCACCATTGGCAAAGTGATGCTTCTTCCTCAGTATTTGTAATTTTATGTTCTGCTCTTGCTTACTCCTGGAAAATTTATGGAGAATGACAGCAGTGTCCTTTATTTCTGTTGAAGGCATCCTTTGGTCTCACTTTGTGTTTAGGTTATAAAACACATCAAGAAATGCAATATTGCATTTTCTGTGTAATCACACATATACAAATAGAAAATACCATTTTAAAGGAATCAAGCTAAAGGGGGGAATAGATAATTATGTTTTAGCTGTTATAGTTGCTTGGTAAGGTAAAGAGATTTAAAGGAAAAAAAAAAAAACTTTGGTAACTCAAAGACTGATCCCTCTGGACATGTTGGCCTGTACCTGCCAGCTGGGAGGTTGTTTTATGCTGGTAGGTGAGAACTCCATGGCTTCTCTTGCCTTCTCAACCTTTCCTTTATTAAGGGCTTAGAGAAATGTGACAATGCTAAAAACTCTAACTTGAAAATGCTTCACAAAACAGGATCCTTGCCAAATTCAAGAATCTTGCTAGTTTGCAAGATGAGAGCTGTGATGCAGAACAAAAGGCTGATACTAGAAGTCAGCAATCACAATGGGAATAAATCCCACAATCTGATTTCTGAATGTCTTAATCTCCTTCGACCTTAAAAGAGTGATGCTGGCCTTACTTTGGGATAACTTTACAAAGAGAACATAGAGGGAGGTGGCGTTAAGTCCTGAAACTTAGCTCCTCTGGCAGTTCTTTCCCAACTTCTAATACCTCCTTTTTTACCAGCTCATGAATAGACGCCCATTTTCACTTCTTAGCATTACATTCGTAACAAAAAACAGATGACAGTGCCTCCCTTGGCTGTTCAAGGAATAAGGGAGTTTCTCAGCTGCCAGTTTAACTTAGTCCCATGATGCACTTGTACATTTTAGCCCAGTTTTGAGGAAGGTGGTTTCTTTAGTCTGTTTCTCTCTTTCTTCCCTTAGTGGGCAGGGCATGGGTTGACCTTGTCAAGAGGACTTGAGGTAGAGGAGGCACCTGGGGGGCTCCGTTAATTAAGCATTCAACTCTTGATTTTGGCTCAGGTCACGATATCACAGTTTGTGGGATTGAACCCCACACTGGGCTCTATGCTGACAACAGTGCAGAGCCTGCTTGGGATTCTCTCTCTCTCCCTCTCTGTACCCCACCCCCCCACAAATAAATAAATAAACTTTAAAAATTAAAAAAAAATTGGGATCATTGCTGGGGGTCTTCTGTGTTGCAGTAAAGCCCATCAGCATTTCCCAAAGGAGTTGGATTGTGTTGTTGAATTGTGTAGCACAATGAGGCCATAGGCTGAACTTGCCTTTAACTTGTATCCTCTCTATTTCTTAGTGGTTCTGAATTATTAAGAAAAGTTGAGATTAATATTAGGTATACCCTATTTCTAAGAGTGAAAACTTTCCATCAGGAATAGTTCAAATATAACATTTTGTCATGAGGAAAGGATGCCTTTGACACTCAGTGTGGGCCTATGGCTGGATTCTTCTTACTGTGTTTATTCTGTTGGCTGGTGCTGCTCCTATGAGCTTTTCTTCTCTGTCTTTTGTGTGATCTTAATGTTTTCCCCTTCTCCCGAAGCTTTATGTCCTTCTGGTCTTTATAACTCCAAACTACTTTGGCTTTGGTACTCATTCTTTTTAAACACGAGAGGGGAGGTTAAATGCTGAACATCCACGTCTAAATAAAAGACTGGTCAGATGAGACCATTCTCTGTTGACAGTGCCTCAGTATTCATCATGCATTTCTGAATTAATAGAGAGATAGGAGATCTCTGGCGGGTGCAGGATTCTGGGTCCCAGTGTCAAAATATTTTGGTTTCTGTGGTGATCAAGAGCCCTGGGTCTGGTACATGCATCTGTGGATGAGGATGGGTTGCTGAGATCTACTCTCCAGTGTCATGGTCACTCTGGAAGACCCTGAACTCTGCTGCCCAAATGCTTAGCTCTTCTAAGATAAGCTAAAGGTTATGGTCGGGTATTGAGCTAACTGACTAATTGACTCTTCAGCTCTTCTAACACTTTTTCTTCCTCTTAATTGTCTCTTTTTTAAGTATTTAAAATTTTTTTTTTAATGTNTTGTCTCTTTTAAACAAGATATGTTTGAAAACTTTCTGAAAGATAGATATTCTAGTCTTTTCTGAACCTTCCACTTACCATCCTATGCGATTTTCTTTCCGGCTATATCTTCTTCCTTTTCCCTACCAAAATTGCTCTTAAGATGATCGAGTTACCATTTGTATTAGTTTCTTATTGCTGCTGTAACAAATTACCACAAACTTGGTGGTGTAAAACAATACAAGTTTATTCTTTTATAGTTCCATAGGCCAGAGGAAGCCCTAAATCACTTTCACTGGGCTAAAGTCAAGATGTTGGCAACCCATGTTCCTTTTGAAGGCTCTAGGGGAGAATCTGTTTCTTTGTCTTTTCTAGCTTCTGGAGGCCACTTGCATTTTTTGGCTCATGACCCCTTTCTTGTATCATTCTAGCCTCTTGCTTTGTTGTCATATCTCATGCTTCCTCTTCTCTAGTACCTCTGTCTGCCTCTTATAAGGACACTTGTGGTTACATTTAGAACCCACCTGGATAACCCAGAATCATTTCCCTATCTCAAGATCCTTAACTTATTGGCATCTGCAAAGTCCCTTTGTGTATAAGGTAACATTCATAGGTTCTAGGGAATTAGGACCTGGATACCTTCGGGGGCCATTACTTAGCCTAACACAGTACTGGTATCCTAATTTTCAAATCCAGTGTCTTCTCTTAATTCCTCTCCCTCGCTCTTTTGACGTTAAATAGTGTCAACTACTCTGGGAAAAATTCCCTTTTCTAACTTTCCAGAAATGGCTCTTTTCCATTGATGTGATAGCTTTCTTGCTTATCTCTCCCCCTAGAATGCAAGACCCTGAGTAGGACCCGTGACTGTCCTTCTGCTGCTCTGTCCTCACTGCTCAGAATAGTGCATGGTGTTATCATATAATCAAAGGCTGCAAAGAATACAAATTGGATGACCTTTTTCCACTCCTCTTACTGTTTTTCCTCCCTGGCTTTTCCTCTGGCCATGTGGTCAAGTTGAGTATTTCCCTGGGCTTATTCCTAGCCCACTTTTCATTGCCTGTGCTAGATGGATGCAGTTCCAGCCATATTCTGGAGACTCTCAGATCTGTGCCTCCAGCCCAGACCTCTGACTGGAATTTTCAGCTTTAATCTTTACTGGGTATCTCACAGGCATGGCAAGTTCACCACATCCCACCTTTCCCATCCACCAAGCACAACCAAAAACTAACCTCCCCTTCCTTTTATACTCTCCATCTCAAGGAATAGTAAGTACTAGGATTTACCCAGTAGTCACTGCAAGAAGGCTGGCAGTCATCTCAGACTTCATGCTATCCTCTATTCAACTCTCCCCAACACCTCTCCAGTCAGTCTTGAAGTTTTGTCAACCTCTCTCTGAAATAAGTCTTGATACCTCTTTCTGTCTCACTCCCATTGCCCTGGTTCAAGTCCTCATTACTCCCATGAGTAGGACATAAATCAACTTAGAAACTGCTCCTCTTGACTTCTCTTGAATATGATGGGGCGACATGCTCTCAGACTTTCTGCGTGTGTACAAGAGCTATTGATCATTGCTAGCCATGCTTTCAGTCTCTGCTGAGTGGGCAGTGACTGATTTGCTTACCAGCTCACCTTGGCTCCCAGAGCTGACTGGGTCCAGGATGGGCACCTGATCTAAGGGTAGCTTCTGCCATAGTTCCAATCTGCCAACATGACTTGGGTGACTGGTAGTAAAATACAAGCCGAGTAAAATCCCTCTTTCAGAATTTAAGAATAGCAAAATGGAGAGACCCAGACCACTGTATTGCTGAGCACAAGGATCAGCAGAAATGGTGGGCACAGGAAAGCTGCAGTGATGAGAAAGGAGATACCGTGAGTAAGTAGGGGAGCTGGTGAGTCAGGAGGGGAAAGGGAAAGAAAGAGGCTGAGGCACTGTGTCAAGGGTGCTGCCTCCATTTCTGTGGTTCTCCAAGAGTGTTTCCTGCAGCCCAGCCCCATGGTGATTCCTATTGTCAGACTTCCATGAGTTGCTGCATCTATTATAAACAAACAGAAAAACCTTAGTCTGAGTGAGCCCCTGCTTCCTGCAATAAATTGGCCAAAGCAATATGTTTTCCAGTAAGCCCTTTTAATGCTATATGAGACATCTGGAAGAAAGCAGCACTGTAACCAAGAGCAGCAGCGTGCAGTCCCAAACTCAGTGTTTATTCCACTCGTTTTTATTTTATTTTATTGCTTAAATGTTTGCTTATTTATTTTGAGAGGGAAAGAGAGAGAGAGATAGACAGAGAGAGGGAGATAGAAAATCCTAAGCAGGCTCTGCACAGTCAGCATAGATCCCAATGAAAGGTTCAAACTCACCAACTGTGAGATCATGATGTGAGCTGAAGTTAGATGCCTAATTGATTAGAATTAGATGCCTGCCTACCCAGGTGCTTGCACTTCTTTTTAAAGCATTAGCTTAGGAAAAAAAGAGAGAAGTTTATATTATTATTTCCTTCAAAGTGGGGGAACGTTATGATGAGCTTCTTGAGTCAAAATTGGTCTTTATGTAAAAACATATTGATGCCTGCAAATGTGATTTACGAAAGGAAGAGTATAAAAACGACTATAATAATTGAACATTGTCTGATACTTAGCAACAGTGGGATAGTCAAACTATCTTTTAGATGCCGTGTTTCTAGATATCTACCTTTCTATTTTTCAGCTATTGAAACAGAGGGATTACTAAAGGCCTCCAGGATTCTTAGTCACATGACCACATTCCTTTCTCAAATGTGAATTAATAAGTAGATTGACAAAAGATTTATCTGTAAAAAAACAACATTAGGTACATACAATCAATACTCTGAAAATGGAATACAATCAGAGAGCATCTTTATTTATGTCTCCTGCTGGCCTTCTACAATGTATCATTGGTGGAATTTCTTACTCTGTTAAGGGCAAAAATGAAAATCAGTAGTGTCAGGATTCTTCCTAGTATTCTCAGCCAACAGAAAGTCCTGTGGTCACTTTATTTTTATTGTTTTATTTTTATTTATTAAAATTCTTTAATGTTTTATTTATTTCTGAGAGAGGGAGACAGCATGAGCAGGGGAGGGTCAGAGAGAGAGGGAGACACAGAATCTGAAGCAGGCTCCAGGCACTGAGCTAGCTATGAGCACAGAGCCCGATGAGGGGCTCGAACCCATGAGCTGTGAGATTGTGACCTGAGCTGAAGTTGGATGCTCAACTGACTGAGCCACCCAGGCACCCCTATTTTTATTGTTTTAAATATTTATTTATTTTTGGGAGAGCACAAGCTGGAGAGGGGCAGAGAGAGGGTGACAGAAGATCCGAGTTGGGCTCCGTGCTCACAGGCTCACAGCAGTGAGCCTATTGTGGGGCTCGAACTGACAAACTCATGAGATGACCTGAGCTGAAGTGGAACGCTCAACCACTCAACCGACTGAGCCACCCAGGTGTCCCACTGTGTTCACTTTAAACTGTGATTAGTTTGTCTGTTGCTGTGTCACAAACTGAAAGTTAGAACATGCTTTAGTTGTCTTACCTGCAGTGCTGTGTGAAGCCATGGGCCAGGGGGAAGCTGTGGAAGGGGAAGACCTTTCTTTCCTTGCTCCTGGAAGCTCTGGTTCTTCTAGAACTGGGGTAGGGGAAGGCAGAAAATGTGGTCAGGGGCAGGAGTGTTGTCGCTGAGCAGTGAAGTTGTGAGCTGGCCTCCTGTCTCTTGGGCCTGGTAAACATTTAAAGCAGACATTTCACAGAGGCTTCTATGGGGTCTTGGGAGATGTTTCACCTGCAGTTCCCTTTATTTAGGCAAATGTGATCTCCACGTGCATGGCTGCTTGCTTCCTTGGCCCCTAGGAACCCAGGATTCTACCCCTCCGTCTCTCCCAAGGCTCCCCCAGCCTGCCTTCTCTCACGCTGGGCCCACCTCTGACCTGTTCTCCTGGAGAAGCTCAGAGCAATGGCAGGTCTCCTTCACTCTGCAGCCGTAGTGGCTCGCTAGCTCATCTCTCACCTGACCCGCCAGCCAGAAGTTAGACAACCGTGTTCTTTCTCCCTACCTTGGGTCACACATCAGGCTTTCTGATGAGTCCCACGTACATCCCTTTCTCTTGACATTAGGTGACCCCAACCTTTTACTTGGGTGAGAAGTGAGAGAACACTTTTCTTTAGAAAGTAAACAATTCTCCAAATATCCTGTCTCCTCAGTCTCTAGTAGTCTTTATGTGATCTAGTAACTCCTTTGGAATGTAACACCTACTGTTTCATGGTGCTCCAGCCAACACTTTAACACCCTCTAAGTATCTGTGGGGTTTTATTTACTTGTTTGAAATTCTTTTTTTATTAATGTTTTTTATTATTTTGACAGAGAGGGAGTGAGAGAATCCCAAGTAGGTTCCTTGCTGTCAGCAAAAAGGCAGATGTAGGGCTTGATCTCACCAGCTGTGAGATTATGACCTGATCTGAAATCAAGAGTCAGATGCTTAACTGACTGAGCCGCCCAGGCAGCCCTACTTGTTTGAAATTCTCATGTCAGAAATGTGTTGTTTGGAAGAAGCGTCTGTACTTCCTCTACACCTATAAACACATGCCTATACTTAGGCAGAAAGTGCTTGGAAAGAACAAACTTCCAGAGTCTCTGACCAGCCCATGGGTTCTCTCTTACCTCAGCAGACTCTAAACTCTTGGAACTCTTCCAACTGGTGGCCCAGGAGAAGGATCAGTAACCCTAGGACCCAGGGGACACACAGTTCTTAGGATGCCTGCAGCGGGGAGGAACAGGGCATGCCCAGACACACCAATGGGCTGTCTTGCCTATGGCCCCCTCTCCCCTTGCCTTGAAGACGTGAATGTGCTGCAGGGCTGCTGGGGGCACTGCTGAGCTTAGCATGTTTGAGGACTCCAAGGACCAAGGAGAGGCCAGATACCCCAGAAGGTATCCTGAACCCGAAGGGCTTACTCGAGATGAGGACAGGAAGTAAAGGTGGACATGGTTACAAGAGGGCAAAAAACATATTACCCGAGGTCCTTCATAGTGTAGACCCCAGTCTATTTGGGTTTCGTGTTCTTTACTCCAGCCGCACAAAACCACCTGCAATTTTCTAAACATGCCATGCCCTTGCATATTCTCATTTTTCTACATGCTGTTCCTTCACAATGGAATATCCTCCTTATTCCCAGCCCCAGTCTATTGCTCCTAGTCAAACATCAAAGCCTGGGTCTAATTTTCTGTGAAGACTTCTCGCTACTTTCCCCATGGGGCTGCTGTGCCATTTTATCCATGTCTCAGTTCCAGCCATCACTGCTTTATTAACTTGCCTCTCCTTGCTCCCCAGGAGACAGTGATGGTCTACGACATAGACTCATTCATTATTGTGCTCCTACCACATGCCATCGTGCATCACTGTTATGGGGACTTCTCTTAGATCTCTATAGCTGTGTAACAATTGACCACAAACTTGGTAGCTTGAAACAACACACATTCATCTGAGTGTCTTTTCTTTCTTTTTTTTTTTAAGTTTATTTATTTTTGAGAGAGACTGAGAGGAAGTGAGATGGGCAGAGAGAAGGAGAGAGAGAGAGAATCCCAGGCAGGCTCTTCACTGTCAGTGCAGAGTCCAGTGCAGAGTCCAGTGCAGGGCTCGGACTCACAAACAGTGAGGTCATGACCTAAGCCGAAATGGGACGCTTAACCGACTGAGCCACCCAGGCGCCCATAATATCTCAGTTTCTGCAGGTTAGAAGTTCTCTATGATGAGGCTGAATTCTCTGATCCGAGTCTCACTGAGCTGACATCAAGGTGTTATTGAAGGCTCAGGTTCTCACACGGAGTTCAGGATCCTTTTCTAGGCTCACTGGATTGTTGGCAGAATTCATTTCTCAAAGCCGTAGGACTCATGTCCCCATTTTCCTGCCAGCTGTTGACCAGTAACTACTCTCAGCTCCTAGTAGCCACCCGCAGCTTCTTGCTATGTGGCCTCACTAGGCAGTCCACAACACTGATACTTGCTTCCTTCCAGGCTAGCTGGAGCACATCACAGATTTCTTCTGCAACCAGCCAGAGAGAACTCTGCTTTGAGAGAGAGGGTTCACCTGCTGGGATCAGGCCCAAGCAGGATAATCTTCCTTTTGCCATATGATGTAACATAATCACAGCAGTGATATTTCATCATATTCAGTGAGTTCCACCTACACTCAAAGGGGGTGGGGGTTATATGAGTGTGAGGGTTTGCTGGGATCATCCTAGAATATTGCCTGCCACAGGGCTCAATGAATACTATCAAATAAGATGTGTTATGGAAATTTGTAAATTATAAGCACTGCTATTCAATTGTAGTTTTTTCCCCCCTCTTGTCACTTTGCGAGACCTTTTAAGTTGCTCCCAAATCTGTGTTGAGTACAGAATGGTCAAGGATGTTGTATGTGACGTAACATAAGGAGGTCCCTACAGTGAGTGCAGGTAGCACTGGGAATTCAGGCTGGGCGGCAAGACCTGGTCTGGTAGCTGACTGGCTGGATTACCTTAGGCTAAGTCCCTGAAACTCTCTGAATGTCAGATTTCTCATTGTGTGTGAAATGAGGGGGTGGGACTAGATCATGTATAAAGTTGGCCAGCTCTAATATTCTGGAATTTCTAAGACTAAATCATACTGCTCAAATTAAAATCTAGCCAAGTGACTCACAATATCCAAATTCACTAAAATAGTTCACAAAAGAATTTCATTATAGAAGAAATTACAGTGATGTGATTTTAAGAGAAAAAGGCAATTTTGTTTTAAAATGAAGCCATCGCTATATTGGTCGAACCTGCCTAAATATAAAGCAGGGTACACAACTACATTTTTAATACTTTACATAAATGGTGAAGAATATTGTCTTTAGATGACATGTCTGTCCAGTTATGTTCAGAAGTGAATTTTCTCCAAGAAATTAAAACCTGATACTGTTTTACAATTTGAATTAACTCCATTGATGATGAGTGAATAACCATCAAAGGCAGCCCTCAAATATTATGAATCAATTCACTGACTACGTGTAAAGCATGTTGAGATTCTTATATACATTTTTGAAATTTATATCCTTTTTTTGTTTTTCTCAAATGAAGCCTTTTTCACTAGGATAATTATTCTCTTCTACCTCCAAAAAAAAAGAATTCTAATTTTAAACAGGTATTATTAAATCCCACTGAAATAGGCTTCATGCAGATGTATTTGTTAAAACATCCCTTTATTGACTGTGCACAGTTATTAACAATTCACATTTCACTTTATCTACTGAGTGGAAGAGCATTTATTCTTTCATTAAAAAGTTAAGCCCTTAGGGCAGCAGCAGGGATGCAGAGCCTTCCTATAAACTGCACTGTCCAGTGTGAATGTGAAATGCTTCCATATTAATACAAAAGGGAAAAATAAATAAAACAGACTTCTTCCACCCGCCATCATCCTCATGCTGCCATACACTCCTCTCATTTTATAAAATGCCCACAGGTAAACCGTTCCCACATCAGTACTGCCACCAGTTGGAAAAGCAAGGTCACATTTATTGGGCACCACCTAGTCTAGAACGTTGGTAGGGTGTGTGAAAAGCCATGATCGTGTCCGCAGGAAGATGCCATCTGGACAGAGAGGGTGGAGGATCATAAACCTTGCTGCTCAAGTTTCTGGAGCTGCTTTTCAAGTTTTGAGATGTCTACTCGATGCATCATCAGAAACTGGCCATTCAAATGAAAGACGGGGATGTCAAATTTATACCTTTCATACCAAGCAGAGTTTTCTGGAAGTGTGATGTCCACCTCCTGTAAAACAAACTGAAACAGAGACAGACTAAAGCTCTGAATTTTGGAGACCACAGAATGATACAACAGCCACAGTGTCAACCTGATGCCCAGACTCGCTCTCATGTGGAGGGTTTTGCTGTGGTCTGTTTGAGGTCCCACGTGATCTCATGTTCCTGATTTCCACATCTTAACTGATTTCATTATATTCCTTAATTCTCTGTTTGGCTATTTTTCTGTCACACCTATTAACATTCAGCATCAGGTCACCACTCCATTTCCAGTGAAATAAAATATATCCCAATCGGGAAGCTGAGAATCAAGACAGATGTGCCTTGCAATGTGAGAACACGAAAGGTGTCATGGTTTGCTACAGGAAAACACTTCCGTAGAAATGAAAGAGTAAGATAAAAGGAATGGGGACCAAAGTTTAAAGAAAGTATAAACATTGCACCTCCTCGTTAGCTTTGATTCATATTAAGAGAGTAGGAAAACCAGCACTGCTCAGAGGAAATCACTTTGGGGTAATGAGTTTGGTGGAAATTAGCACTGAAATCTCTCTCTGAAGAGTAGAAAGAAAATTTAAATGAAAAATCATTTAATCTCTTCCTAAAGAAAGGGTCCAGGCAGACACTCTGTACTACCTACACTATCCATCCCATATACATAAAGCCACACTCTGTTAGGCAGGTATCCCCTGCTTTTTGAAAGTTTGCATCAGGCCACTTGGCTGTTATGAAAGACCTACATTAGTACCCATTTTGCTAACTGAGAAAACCAATCGGAATGGGACTTTTGCTTTCATGAAAGAAGGTGAAAAGTGAAAACAGTGTTCAGTGTTTGGCCACACTAGAGCCATGGCGCACTGTGAGCAGCGGGAGTGGCACCGCCAAGCTCCTTCCCTGAGAACCTATGTGCAGCATCTCAACATCCAGTCCCTAGAGCTTTGAACTGTGTCTGTGAGCATCTGTGCCTTAGCTTGGCTTATTCTGTGCATCCATTAGCAAGATGTGTCCTGAAGTATCAGGAAAGCCTGAGAGAGGTTATTTTTTGGGTCTCTGAATGCTAAAAAATTTTTCTACATAAATTAATGTTAATTGCTCCTTTGCTTTCAACCACTTCGGCTTATGAAGACTGGATAGGAATGCTCTACTTTCAGATAGCGGAGGGGAAAACCGGTGTTACCCTGTTTTTATAAGGCTCCAGAACTTCCTTGGCTTCATCACAAAGGGGACATGGATCCTACAGGAAGGAAAAAATAAAGCCATTAAATCCAAAGAATGACATGTAGCCTGACAAAAACCACAAGAAGCAGATTATGCTTATTTTGAAGGATTTTTTTTACCAGGTTAATTATACTGTTTTATTTCCAAAGCAAAACATTGCCATAGAATCCTATAAATAGCTAGAGTTTCATGGTAAATGGGCTGTCAGCACTTTTTTAGTGGTTTTGATTTTTCACGATAAATAAATCTACCTATACATAAATGTATACACATATATACTAAAGTTAGATGCTTATATCTGTTACACACGTATGTGTGTATACATTATATACACCTATGTATGTATCACATATACATGGATAACACAGTAAGCATCTAGATTTAGCATATACGTGTATATACACAGACACACCATAAATTTAGATGCTTATATTTTTTTTGTTACTAGCTTTATCTAAATCATATTGGGGAAGATTATCTTTCATTGACTCCAGTCCGAGGGCTTTGTCCTTCCTGTGTCAGGAGCACTTTTCTGGCCTGGCTGACATCACCAGAACAGCCGAGCGTCTGAGTCGCCTGCCTGACTTTCCTAATCAGTCCACAGGAATAAACTCATTGAGATGGAGTTAGATAGTGATTGCCCCACCTTCAAAAAGGGAGAAATCTCTATTTACTTCGAGTCATGTCTGTACCAGCTCTATTTAATGGTTTGCCTGTTTTCTCATGACAAGCGTCAGCAATAAGCTTCCCAGGTTGATTCTATACCCGAGGAGCACACAGGTTTTAGTGCCTGTTGTTTGTATTCTTTAACCACCTAGTGGGGAAATCTATTGAGAATGCTATGGATCTCTGGCAGATTTCAGAATCTTCTCAGCCCTAGACTCTGTGAACAGTGACTAGCTATAGGTTCTCTTGCATGAGCTCAAAATAGACTCACCGATGCTTATATAAATCCTGCTTTTTAACATGACAGGAAGAGGTGAGCTGTTATATAAAAGAAAGGCCCCTCCTCCAGCTTCACTCCCAGCTTGTTTTAAAATAAGGACCCAGATCCTCAAAAGGCAGTTTTTCTTCAGAACGGTCTTTCTGGCCCTAACTTCCTGCTTCAGAGAATTAGGTCCATCATTTATTATGAGCATTATCAACATACAGATTGTGAAAAGTCTGTTATGTTTCAAGATAATCATGTTGAAATTTTCTGAGAAAGTTACAAAGAGTCAACAGAATTTTTTTTACATTTATTTATTTTGAGAGAGAACAACAGAGTGCACAAGCTTGCATGAGTGGGGGAAGGGGAGAGAGAGAGGGAGAAAGAGAAATCCAGGCAGGCTCTGTGCTATAAATGCAGAGCCTGATGTGGGGCTTGATCCCACAAACCATGAGACCATGACCTGAACCGAAATCAAGATTCAGATGCTTAATCAACTGAGCCACCCAGGCACCCCCAGCAGAGGATTTAATTTATTTTCTTTTTAAAGTTTATTTATTTATTTTGAGAGAGAGAGCAAGAATGCAAGTTGGGTAGGGGCAGAGAGAAAGGGAAAGAGAGAGAATCCCAAGCAGGATTCATGCTATCGCAGAGCCCGAGGTGGGGCTTGAACTCATGAACCATGAGATCAAGACCTAAGCCGAAGTCGGATGCTCAACCTAGCCAGCCAGGTGCCCCCCAACCAAGGATTTTAAGAGCAAATGCAAAACAGGAACAAGCTAAACTACAGAAGGACCAAATATAGCAACGTTTTGCTTTTATAGTAAAAAACTTTGGTAGAACCTAGATCATGTTTTCTGTTTTTGTAAATATGGAGGTCTGTGCAAATTATCATGTGTTTATGTATTTTTATGAGGAAAGGTTCATCAGATCTTAAAGAGGCCTATGAACTGAAAAAGACCAGTGGTCTGGACCATTCAAACATTTTTCTCTAGGATTTCCATGGCACCAAACGAGCACTTATTCACTCTGTCCCTGAAATAGATGGACATTTGTTCGGTTGGCCGTCCCACTAGCCTTTCTTGTATCACAGGAATTCTGTGATTCTACCTCACAGAGGCCACTCTCAGCAGTTGCTGACTCCATCCCTGAACAAAAAGAGTGGAACACGACAGGCTGAGTCCGTCAGCGTATCCTATCCCTCTTCCCTATTGACTTGAGGGTGAGTCCATCAGTGCATCCTGTCCCTCCTCTCTGTGAATGGCTCAGGGATTGGCCAATCTTATTACATGCCTAATGACTCAAATCAAGGATTCAATACAACTTTTAAGCTAAATGGAAGATTAGTGTGTTTCTTTTCTTTTCTTTTGCAAATGTTTTTGGCTAACTTGGCTGTTGTTCAAACTGACAAATAATGCAGAATTGTTAGGCTGACTGAGCACCATTAACCTTCAGGGATTATTTTATTTTTGCAGTTAATTCTCATACACATTTCTCGTCTGTAGACACAGATGAAATATTCTTATTCCATATTTTCCAACAATGCAATGTATACTTATGGATATGAAGAGTATTATAGATAAACTAGCCTCACCAAGAAAATCAGTTTTATTATTTTATTTAATTTTGAGAGACAGAGTACGAGTGGAGGAGAGG
This sequence comes from Crocuta crocuta, assembly GCF_008692635.1. Taxonomy (NCBI): domain Eukaryota; kingdom Metazoa; phylum Chordata; class Mammalia; order Carnivora; family Hyaenidae; genus Crocuta; species Crocuta crocuta. The sequence goes on from NW_027530640.1 coordinate 1,041,299, forward strand.
CAGAAAGAGAAGGAGACACAGAATCTGAAGCAGGCTCCAGGCTCTGAGCAAACGTTCAGCACAGAGCCTGATGCAGGGCTCCAACTCATGAGATTATGACCTGAGCTGAAGTCGGATGCTTAACCGACTGAGCCACCTAGGCGCCCCAAGAAAATCAGTTTTAAAAATGACTTAAACTTTGTCCACAATAGCTAAAACATGGAAAGAGCCTAAGTGTCCATCAACAGATGAATGGATCAAGAAGATGTNCAATAATAAAATGTATAAAAAATTAAAAAAAAATGACTTAAACTTTGATCTGACAGCCATCAGATATTTGTACGTTGCTAAAATGCCTGAAATCTGAAAAACCTAATAAACAAGAGAGCTTTTTTGCTTGAATCGGGACTATTATTCACTAAAGTTAAGTCTATCACCCTGTACTTTATTTCTTTCCTTGATTATAGGTCACACAAAGAAATGTTAACTAGCAAAAGGAAATTCAGTAATGTTTGTATTATAAATTTCAGGGGGGGAAAAGCTCTTAAAAATTTTAAACAGTGATGGCTTCAAACTAGTGTTAGGGATAAGAAAACAAGCAATGTCAATCCTTGTTACTAGTGGCTTTGGTATTTGCAGAGTTGCCTGTTACTGCAACTTACTTGTGGTACTTCTGCCGTCATTCACAGATATCTGAGGACTTGCACAGAGAAGGGAAAAACTTGAGTTACCCAAAGCGTACATTCCCAGCTGAGGTCAAACAAGACAATGATCTGCCTCTTGTTTCAGGTCTCCTATTGTCACCAAGTAGCCTTTTCATGATCTACTGATGGCCATGCTTTTTGCATGTTTGTGCTTTTTGTTGATTTTGCTATCTAGAACCATCCCCCCACACACTGCTGAAGTGCTTTCTAGTGTTTCTAAGCACAAGAAGGCTGTGATGTGCCTTACAGAGAAAATACTGTGTTAGATAAACTTTGTTCAGGCATCAGGTACGGAGCCCTTGGCCATGCATTTGCTAATGAATCAACAATATATACTAAGTGTCTTTAAACAGAAACATATGTTAAACAAGGTTATGTATCAATCAGTTGACCAAAACATTGTGGCCAGAAGCTCACAGGAATTGAACCTGTATTTCCCCTGGGAGCAACAGTTTAGTGTTTGCTAATTCAGTGTTTGTGGTGACTTTATAGAACAGAACTACCACAAATGACAATAATTAACTGTATTTCTAAGTGACATATTTATAAACCCCATCTATTCTGATAGTTCTTTCTTCTGATGTAGGGATCAAATGACTATTAAATATATTAGTTTCCTAACTGGAAATGGTGAGACAGTGAGGTATCTGGGTAGAAAAGAGGGTATGCTGATAGTATGGTGCCTGCTTGGGATTCTCTCTCTCTCTCTCCCTCTCTCTCTCTCTGTGTCAATCTCTCTCTCTCTCTGTGTGTCAATCTCTCTCTCTCCCCCTCTCTCTCTCTTCCCCTCTCCCTCTCCACCTCTCCCTCTGCCCGCCTGCTCGCACATGCACACTTTCTCTCTCTCAAAATAAACAAATGATTAAAAGAAAAGAAAAGAGAGTAGTGCTGTTGTAAGTGGATCTGAAAAAATGGAGGAGCAGGTGTGAGGCAAGTTTATTCCGTTGCTTTTCTTCCAACTTTTCTCCTTTCTTAAATGTACAACTCTCTTCATCCAACATTATAATACTTTTTTGTTTTTGAGGTAGTCATTTTACTTTTTCACTCTGTACCTTTGTAAATAAGGTCAGCACAGGCAGAACAGTCTTAGAGGCAGAACGATTTCTCAAGAGGAGTCGAAAGGAGTATTTGGCAAGTTGCGTGCTATTTCCTTGAAACCAGAGCATCTTAACTCTGCCAAAAGAAAAGAAGACCAGTAAACTTATGTGCCCTAGATTTTGCTGTTTATAATATGAACAGTAAGCTGCAGGCCTCTGATGGAATTTAAAGACTTGAGAACTTCTTGGAGTCCAGGAGTGTCAGAGGCCCAGATGTCTGGCACATCTCCACGATGCCTCAATATCCACTGTATTCCAAACGAAACAGAATTGAAATGGGAAAATACCCATATTTATGGTTGAGCTGTGTGCCCCATCACTTGGTGTCTCCAAGCAAACTGCATGGGTTTGTTAATGTGAATACAAAATTAAATTTCACCTGCAGACTGTGCCGGCATCCTGATGATTCCCTAAAATGGGGAGGCTTCCTGAGATGGTTTTTATTTGCAGACATAGCTTATCTTATAGGCAAGCATTCAACGACACACAGCCACCTTCATGGGAAAGGAAACAGTAATTAAACAGCACAAATCCCCAAATGAAGGTTAAGGCTGTCTTTTAGGAGATCCATGCTCCCCTCTGCCACAAAAGATAGGGAAGCACAGAACATTATGAAGAGGAGCAGAGGGGAGAATTAAGAATTCGGTCAAGTTGACTTCTCAGCAACAAAGATCTACTCAGCTCCTTCAGTATTTTAAAAGGAGTCTGCCATCATTTTTAAAAGCCTACATAAATGTACTGGTGTTACTACTGGCAATACTCCAATATGAACAGCTTGGTAATAGCATGTCAAACACTAGGCTTTGAAGCTCCCCCATTTTGCTACTATTCTCCACATAAGACAGCCTACTTATTCCTAGTTATTCTACTGAGCCCCCAGTTTAGTCCTTAAAACTGCAAAATACAGTAATTCCACTTTTAAAACACAGATGCACAGTTGACTTTATCATGAATCAATATTCTCAAGATGAATTCATTCCTGGGATCTCCATTTCTCAACTTTGCTTTACTCTCTCTCTCCAACTTCACCTTACGTTCCCCTCTCTTATCTTGGCAAGCTGCAGCCACAAAGATTCTCTTTTGTTCCTTGAATACCCAAAGACCATTTCTTCATCAGCATCTCTGGACTCAAAGTCCTTCTGCAGGAAAAGCTCTAAAGTAGCTTCTCATCTGGCCTGGGTCATGCCTTAGTGACTACCTTACCAAGTCTGGCTAGCCCACCACACTGCCTCACTACAGTTTTTTTTTTTTTTTAAATGTTTATTCATTTCCTGAGACAGAGACAGAGAGACAAAGAGAGAGAGAGGGATGGAGAGAGAGAGAGAGAGAGAGACAGAGACAGAGACAGAGAGACAGAGACAGAGTGCAAGTTGGGGAGGGGCAGAGAGAGAGAAGGAGACACAGAATCTAAAGCAGGCTCCAGGCTCTGAGCTGTCAGCACAGAGCCTGACATGGGGCTCGAACTTATGAACTGTGAGATCATGACCTGAGCCAAAGTCGGATGCTTAAGTGACTAAGCCACCCGAGTGCCCCAGTTTTCTTTCATCTTTTACTGCCTTAAACTATTTATTTTCCTCTGTGTCCCTTCTACTACAATGTGAGTTCCATAGGGGCAGGTGCTTGTTCACCCCACTGTCCCCAAGCATCTGTAATTAACTCGGTACATAGTAGGTGTTCCTATATTTGATCAAATATTTACAGTACTGGAGTGAGCCTTTCTCCACCTCTTTAGTCTCACTTCTAACCCTGATCAGGCATTCAGTGTGCACAGTGGTCACTAATTGAGCAGATCACATGTCACAACTAAAGACTAGTGTTCTTCAGGCTGCCCACAAGAATATGGGCACTACAGATGGTCCCAACCCCTTCACTGCCAACTCAGATCTCTGCCTACTCTGCTCTGCAGAGCATGACTCTATTAATTATGTGCTAATCTCTATTGCTGACTAGGCTTCTTAGTGTAAGATTAGTCTTAAATTCATTTCAAATAGAATGATATGATTTTGGAGAAGAATATCATCCCATATCAAACTAATGTAAAGACCAGAGGACAAAAAGATTGGATTCTGATCTGTGAAAACAATAACCTTTCCTTCACTCTTAAACTGGTAGCCTTCCACTTTTCCCTGGATCTCCCGGCTACCTGAGTGACCTCCGTAATGCTTAAGAGAGAATGTGATGAGCACTGTGCAAGGATCTGCTACCCAGCATTATTCCAAGATGGAAAGTGGATCTAAACAAGTTCACAGGATGCTACCCTCACCAAGTGTTAAGGCCTGGCATACACATTTTCCATAAATCCAGCAGAGTCTACAACTCCAATAGGTAAATGTGATTGGAAACAACAACTTCCAAGCATGGATTTGTCTACACAGGACATAAATCGGGGGNTGTTAGCCATGTTTACTCTAGGAACAGTTTCTCCCTCGTTGGTTTTGAGAAGGCCCTCTACCCACAGTGACACATCTTCCTGTGGAATGGAATTTAAAAAGCTGAGCTATTATGAAGGAGAGAGGAAACACAAAATTTGTTTTGTTAAAGACAGAATGACAGATCTCAGAAATGAGAAGGATCAGGCCTCCTGTGTCAGTGGCCTAAGACTATCACCAGTACAGTGAACTGTACCTACATGCTTCTGGTGGAGGGTTTAAGATTTATGGAAATCTGGCTGGTACGGAAGAGAGAGTTTACTGCTTTTACCTAGCTGAGTCGAGGTGTTAAGGCTTTAAAAAAATTCACATTCACAGTGGAAATCGGCTTCAGTATTTCCAACATGACAGAACACAGCATGTGGTCTTGGTTGCACCCAAGACAAATAAAACCTGTCACAGTAAACAGAGATGCTGTTCATTCCAGATTTGCTGAAATATTTGTTCACCAAACCCAGAAAGCCCAGTCTTCAGTGATGCTGCAACCATTCTGTTCAAAACTCATTCTCTTTCGGGGCGCCTGGGTGGCTTAGTCGGTTGAGTGTCTGACTTCGGCTCAGGTCATGATCTCACAGTTCGTGGGTTCGAGCCCCGTGTCGGGCTCTGTGCTGACAGCTCAGAGCCTGGAGCCTGTTTCCGATTCTTTCCGAGTCTGTGTCTCCCTCTCTGACCCTCCCCTGCTCACACTGTCTCTCTCTCTCTCAGAAATAAAATTTTTTAAAAAAATTTGTTCTCTTTCCACTGTCTGTCTCCATCTCTAACTTTTCTCATGTACTTAATCATTTAAACATGGCATATTTGTTTGCTGGGAAATGCCTTAGCATTATGTCCTTTTAACTACCTGCATATCTTCCAAATGTCCAAAGGCACATGTATTTGACCACATTGTTAAATTAACTTTTTCTTTATATGCGCTGTATGAGAATATTAGAGTATGATATTAACAAAGTTCCCTATACTTGTCCTAGACAGAAATAATAGATCTTAAGGCTGAACTTCTGAACACTGGAATCCACTTAGTTCTAGAAATAAATGCAAATTGATATACTCCAATCGGAACTCTATAATACTCTTCCTAGAATATTTTACTCACTCTGTAAACCCTAATACTCTTGCTGTCAATGTCACACTCACTGAATCATGCCTTCTTGAAGTAAAATCTTAATACAGGCTACTCTGTCAATGTGACATTTTCATTAGCTCTATTATTTTTGAACAGTATCTCAGCATTATAAAAAAATACTGTGAAAGGCAGTCTCCATCTGTTGGCTCATGACTGGGAAAGGACAGCACCTTTTTGATTATGTCATTGAATTTAGTCATGAAACTTGTGTCCTTACTACACACAGGCACAATTTTATCCTTTGTATTTTATTACATGCCTCTGTGATATGAGCAAAACGAGCTGTGTTCATAATATCAAAGAAGCACAATTGGGTCACCTTTGTCACAGACCAGAAAAAAAAAAAAAAAAGTAAAAGGCATAAGACTGGATTTAGAATGTGCCTAAAACAAATTCCACAGCCTAACAATAAAGAGGGTGACTCCTGCTGTTTCAAGTCCACTGCTGCTCAGAGGCGTGGATCACCCTGAAAGAGAAAGGGAATGCCAGCTTTTCAAAAAACTGAGGCTGACTCCAGTGGTCTTTATGGCAGAATCAAATACAACATGGGGGAGGGCTGATTGGACCCATTCAGTCCTCCTTGAAGCAGGATAAGGAAGATAACTTAACTTTATAGCATTTTCCCTATGAGGCACTCAAGAGCATACTATTAAAGCAACTGATTACAGTGCAGAAAGAAGCCAGGGCCATTTGAGCCTTTATTAAGGATTATTCATTTCTTGCATGAGATGCTGCCCAGACCAGGGCTGTGTATCACTTATGTGGGGTCCCTGGATTCTTCAAACACTGCGTGTGTCTGATTAGAAGGGACAACATTGTTCTCACTTGAGTAGAGAGACTGACCTTCACTGACCAGAATTTTTATTTCGTACAAAGAATCCTTTTGGCACAGCCAAATCTCCATGCTCACATGATCCCTCATCAGCAGGCTGCAGTGTTAGTTCATGTGCAAAATGGAAAAGTCTGTCTAAGCCCAGGTACTGCCTTGGTTATTAACAGGTAATGCTGGAGCTTCTTCGCAAGAGTATAATGTAAATTTAATGCTGAGCTGACATTAACCAAACACGATTACAGCAGCTCTTGCTGAACGTGTGTTCCACAAGGAGGGGCTCAGGGCTTCCATTTAGTCATTTCTGCCATAGGAGAGGCTAATTCCTCATTTTGCATTCATCACCACCTGAGTAAAACATTCCTATTTTTACCCGAATAACTAGAAACACACGCGTGTACGCACCCATGCATGCGCGTGCACACACGCGTACCACACACCTCTACTGGGAACAAAAGCCCGTCATTTCAGATTACTGAAAGTTTATATAATGAGGTGCGTTTGCTCTGAGGGGACCCATCTGGGTCACTGGGCTCGACCAGGGAAACAGGGCCACATGTTGCCTCACCAGCACTCCTCTGTGTCACCTGTGTCAAAACCTCCTTCTCTCCCAAACAAGTGGGAGCCCAGCCTGGGATCTTGGGTGACAAGGACGGGCAGCATAAAGGGATGCAACTGAAGCTGAAAATGGAGCAGATACTGTGAGGCATCAAGCCCCAGGGGGGAAGCAGGGCTAGAATGAGGCCACAGAATAGAGGCAGAGAGTGGGGCCCTCCGTCACTGACACGGGTGGGGCCGCAGGTGCTCAGCTCCGCAGCCTCTGCAGTCAGAGTGCCCGGCCAGGGGAACTGCCTATGACGTGGAGCCAGCTGAGGCAAGATGTTGCGATAAAGGTCTGAGCTGGCCACCTGCCCGTGGGCCCACTTGTACATGGCATCACGTGGAGCTCCCTTCTTCTCTTCTTTTTTTGAACTGTGGTACAATGAACATTTTATTAGTTTCAGGCATACAAACTAATGATTCGCTATGTGTTCTCTACTGTGAAACAACCAGCACAGCTCCTTTCTGACCATGCAGTAGGACTGCTGATTCGAGCCCACACGGCACATGAAAGCATCCGTTATCCCCAGACCCGGGGAACAAGAAGCGGCCTCTCACACCACATGTCCGCCTCCCTTCCTGCAGCTTCTTTTTCCAGATTTCACTGCCAACAGCTTCACCACACGGGGGGCCAGAGAAGCCAGCAGAAAATCAGTCCCAGAAAGGAATGACTGGTCACATGAGTGCCTAGAGACAAAACCCCATTTTTTCCTCTTCAAATTACTACCATGACTATGGGATTTCCGGGTATCTGGATGTCTCCATCCCACGGTCTATACTCAGTGGTGCTATGTTAATTTGCATTCAGCACACTGTTCTGGCTTTAACTGTCTGAAGTGTGGGACCTGCCAGTACAGTAAGATGACAACTGCACGGAAGGTATTTACACCCACCACTTAGTACAAGCGTTGTGTCCCCGTATCCTACCTCCTTCAAATTCTCAGGAAAAGTAAGGCTGGTTTTCTTCATCCTACTTGGTTTAGCCCATTTTTTCCCCTCCAAGGAAAACTCTTACATGGCAGAGTCACCTCCACACACTAGATAAAAGCAACAAGAATAAAAGAGGGATATACTTCAGTGGATTCAGGAGAAGAGAGTTAAATTCTTAAACAATATAAATACAGAAGGGATTACAACCGGGACATATAATGGCCACCTCTAAATGCGGTGAGGGAAAAGAAGAGAAGAGTACTGTGGGCTGAGATCAGAGGTGGCTTCACTAGAGAGGGTCCTAAATCATCTAGGATTTGGATACGTACACAAAAGGGGAAACATCCCGAAGCTGGGGTTAGACACAAAGGCACTGTAGTACGAATGTCATGGCCTCTTTGATGCGAGCCACTGAAGGGTTTTAAACGAGACGGTGATGTGATAAAAGCAGTGTTTGGAAGAGTGATCTAACAGCAGCTTGCAGATAGACAGCAGAGGAAAGGAGGACAGACAGAGGCGAGAAAGAGTTAGAGGTCATTTGTGACAGCTTGGGTGTGGGAGGAGAGTCATTCATTTATTCAACAATTATATGACGTTTTCCATGTGATACATGCTATTATAGGTGCTGGGTTCAGTGGTGACCAGGAAAGCAAGGTACCTGCCTTCATGGCATCCATATTCCAGTGATGCTGGAGTCAAACAATATCTGATAGTGACAAGTAGAAGAAAGGGAATAAGACAAGGTGATGTGATGGTAATTAAGGCAGGTCCCTGAAGTAAGTATTCTGAGCAGGGGTTGGTTTTGCTGAGACTAAAGGCTGAGAAGGTGCAAAAATCTGAAGGAGACATACTTTGGAGAGAGGAATACTAAGTGCAGTGGCTTTGAGGACAGCCTCGGCGTACTGGAAGAAACAAATAGGAGTGTGCGGCTGAAGCAGGGTAAACAAGGGAGGGGACAGGGCTCAAAAATAGTCTGTGGGGTCGGATCACCTATGTCCTCGGGCGCTATTTTAAAGTTTTAATTACAATTAGATTTAGAAGAAGGAAGTGACATGATCTTATATACATTTCTAAAAGATCACTTTAGCTGCTGTGTAAAGAATGGATGGGGGTTGGGGGTCAGGGACCCCATTAGGGGGCCTCTGCAGAAGTCAAGGTAAGAAAGGATGGTAAGCGAAGGACAGAAATTGGGCCAACAGAACTTGGCAATGAGTTGGATATGAGGACTTAGATGATGGTACAGACAGTTCCAGTTTTGGCCTTGAGCCTCTGGTGGGTGGCAAGCCATTTACTAAAATAAGGAAAAGTGATGCACGTACAGATTGAGGAGTATATGGGACTGACACCTCTGTTAGGGACAAGTTGGAGTTCATGGAAACAGTCACCATCTAGGTTTGGTATTCAGGAGAGAAGCCAGGACTGAAAAAAAAAATTTGGGATTCTGTCACTTATGGGACTGTTTTTACACCTATGGCAACGGATGAGATCATCTGTTTAAATAATCTAGAAATTAGATTATTTGAATGATACAGAAAAAGAAGGGGGCCCAGGACAGACTTCTGAGGCAGTCCAACATGCAGAAGTTGTGAAGAGGAGGAGCCAGCAAAGGAAGCAGAAGGCAAGGCTGGGGAGTTGCAAGGGTACCCAGGGAAGTGTGTCGTCACGGAGGCCAAGGGGAGAAAGTGCTTCCTGAATGAGAACAGGTGTAGTGAAAGAAATCTGCCACAAATCAGATGGGATGGGTCTGATGTTGCTCCAAAGCAGTGAAATCTTCCAACCAAGGCCTACCCCTAAGATGAACTACCTGTCTAGTTTTTGCCTAAAACAACATCTTAACTAAAAGTGGATATTTCTGGTGAGGACGGAGGCAGTGGTTTGGAGAAGAGTGAAGGAAAACACTAATTGGGTAGCTTCAAAAGAGATAATAAATGTAAAAAACCTTTGTATAAACTATAAAACAGAATAGAGAAATCAGCCTTAAGTTTATTACTAAAATAATACTAAAAGGTATTGTTACCAAAAATTATGATGCTGTTTCTATTGACTAAAATGTGCTTTTACTGGCCTCAATAGGAAGATTTAAACTTCTACTATAGCAGTCTCAGAAACAGGAAATTGCAAAACTGGAAAGACATTTCAGAAAGAAATAGCTGAAAACTTTAGACTGTGGATGTTACTTAAATAGGAATTTCTAAGGCAGGATATCGCTGATTGAACCAACATATTTATCTTCTACTCAGGTCACAAAGCTCAGGTAGGTGAGACTGGATTTCTTTCTAGACCTCTTAGCTTCCTCAGGTTTCAGAAAATTACAGAATAGGGCACTGAAATGTAGTTTTTGAGAAGTTGAGGTTTCCCCTTGATAGGTTTTAGACCAAGGCCAGTTCCTTTCCAGTTGCTTTTCCTGATACTTGCCATTATGTTTTCAAAGATTAAAAAATTCAGCTATTTTTAACCAGTGATGTGCTCAGTGCACATACATCAGACAAGCTGCTTGGAAATGGCAAAGTTAGATTTTTATTGATCATCTTTCAAGACGAAATCTGTTCCAAAGTAATTTTGAATATTTTAGGACAAAATACACGTAAATAACACAGCTCCCACTAAATCATCAGCACAAATGGGTTACTTCCTCGTTTACAGTTTCAAATATCACTCTTCATACAGAGTTTCAGCTGGAATTCTGCATGTTTGAATTCCTGGGTGCATTTCCGGGTGAGGATTTCATAAATATAAATCCTGAAGACAGACAACTGTCTTAGCTCTGAGATGCTGGGCAATTCCTCATCTGTTTAAGCTTCAGATTCATCAGCTGTACAACATAAATGCGACCCCTTGTCCTGTTATCTCATTTATAGAGACAGAGAAACTGTGCCCACAGGCTGTGGTATCAAATGTCCTACTGATCAGAGAAGAGGCATCACACACTGAAGAAAGGGCATGGCAATAGCCTGGGGCTTTGAAAGGCCCCAAACAAAGAAGCTAGAGTAGTTTTCAACTAGACCATTTAAAGAGGACCATAATTCCCACAGAGATCCAGGGAGAAGTGTAAAGGTGCTTGCTCACTGCACACTGGCTTCTCCAGCTCCTCAATCATAACCAAGAAGCCTTGGCATTGGAAAAGACCCAGCAGAGGAGGAGACATTAGTGTTGCCAGCCACTCATTTTGCAACTGTTTGAGCAGCTGAGATGGAAAAGTGCCTCCAAAGAGGCAGAATGTATTTTTCTCTCTTACTAATTGACACATTTAAAAAATAATTTTTAATGACAGACCCTCGTCATCTCTGCACTCTTCTCCCCATCCAGAAGCACCCTTGTGTTTGCCTCGCAAGCTGACAAATGTGAGGCAGAAGGGGAGAGGAATCTTTCATGTGAACAAGTTTGTTTTAGAATCTCTGGACCTTAGCAGTCACACTTTCCAGATCATTGCTTTTAGAGGAGTCTGCTTGGTAATGGGGTTGGTGCACATGAAAATGTTGGGGAAGGGTTTGCAGAGAAACATTCAGCTGAGAAAATCAAAACAAAGATGCTAATCAGAAACAGCAGTGTACCGTTACTATACATTCCCCCTAGCACCCGGAAGTCCAGAGGGGATTCTGCACTAATTCGTGTTAACACAATAGGGCTAGCACACACTGTACCCCTCCTCTCCTCCGAAAGACACTGAGTCAGCATCTGGCCCGGAGCCAGAGAGGCATACTCTGAATTCAGAGTGTGCAACAATGTTCAGTACAATTACGACATAATGGCTGCAAAGCTGTTCCTGAAAGCCAAGAAAACCTGAATAATGTGGTTGGGTTATATCATACATGAGGGCTTAATAGAGTTTAAAAACCAATTTGAAAATTCCTTCATTCCATAAAGATGGCATTAAGATGAGGGCACAATCATTCTAGGATGGGAACAAAGTGCATAAGGACTTATGCTGACTCCTTTCCACATTATCCTTCTTAACCAAAACGACCCATTCCCCTTGAAGATATCTGTGATATTTAAGGCTGACCCAGAAAGAAGGCAATTTCAGTAAAGTATCTTAGTTTTATTGTACCCAGCTAGTAACGACAGTTTCCTTACTATTTACAAAGCACACACTCCCATTTCCAAAAACAACTATTTGCAATTCAAAATCCATCCATCCAGGCAATGTCTTCCATTCATCACTAATACTACACCATTTCCAATTCACCTTGCCAAAGAGGCAAAGTTATCCTCATGACCACCCAAGACCTGAAAAGACGTTTCATTCATTTTTAGCCATTTTGTAGCAAGTGACTTTGGAAACTTTGACTTACTAAATCCAGCATTTTCTTGGACTTGAGATTCTGACAATACCTAGACCTCATTCTGGATGTTGGGATCAGTGTACCCACAAGGTCCTGCTCCCACAACCCTCAGTTACAGAAGAGTCTACAATCCTCTGACTCCTACTCTGTGACAACATCTATCATGGGATATCTTCATATTTTGGAACTGAGAGGTGACTTTGAAGATCCCCTTGCTTTATGGATAAAGAAACTAATGTTTAACTGAAACCTTTCACACTGCTTTCTTCGGTTCATTTCTCGATGCTTTTTTCCTTGAACAATGGCTTATTTTTATACATAATGAGACCCACACAGAATTTTCAGAACTTGAAGGGATCTCCAAGTTCAACCTCCTTTCTTCCAAAGGAAAAAAAAAAAAAAGAACCCCAAAACCTCAGAAAGCTTTATACATAAATCCTCCAACTATAGCAAATAACAGATACCTCATTTTGTTTAAGCCTTAATTTAAGGATGGAGAGTGAGGAAAGGCTCAGCTTCAGACAGCAGAATTCTTTTATTATAAGAATGAGGTTCTGGTCTCTAAATCTAAGAAGATTAACTTCACTTTTGAACCTGGAGAAACTGAGCTGAACTTAGATCTCCTTCCCCCCAACCAGTCATAGGTCCTAGGCTGCCTCAACTGACTGAATTTCTATTAAGTAACAGTATCCTTCCTCTTGGCTGACTGGAAGAACTACGTATATTAAAAAGTAAAGAGTAAAAAAAAAATATTTAAAAATAAGAAAATAAATAAAAAGTAAAGAGTTAAAAATCAAATCATTGAACCTCATATCCTTCCTCCTGACTAAACTAGAAGCCATTTCCCCAAGATTTCATGATTAATACAAAAAAGTACAGGAACAAAGAAAGGAAGTTCGTGTGTTTCCAGAAGTAACATTCTGGTTTCTGCGGCAATCCCCTGGGCAACAGAAGGGAGCAGTGTATCCCACACACCTGCCCCATTACCACACAAAAAGCAGTCAACTTGCAACTCCTTGGGAACGTAAGCAAAGTAGAAAAGATGATTGTGGCTTTCTTTCTGTGTTTCTTGGGTAAACTAGCCTTAAAATAATGACCATACATAGATCCTCTATCCTTAAGGCAGGACAAAACGAAGATATTAGTGCCCTAGGTAAGCTAGCAATTTAGCATCCCTTCAAAAGGACACTCTTCAAATATTTGCTCAAGGGGTCTTTGGGTGAGGAGCTGAGCATGGCAGGCTGGATGGAGAGTGTAGACAGGGCTCTTGGAGCCTTTCAGCTTGCATCCCCATTCAACACAACCAAGGCCCCGCAGCTAAACAGGTCCTATCTCCCTGGAAAGCAGTTTGGTGACCACATAGACATAGAGATTCTCAAATACGCACTTCCCTACTCCAAGCTGTTCATCAAAGCATTAGTATCTGCAGTATTTACAAGTGCACCTAGTAATCTCTTGAAAGATTACTGTTTTATATCCCTTTCTCTACCTGTTGCGTTCCCAATGATGTTATAGATCCAACCTCTCTTCAGGGACACTGTCTTTTCATTTCTAAAGCATGTACTGAGTGTTTGTAGCGTGTCAGGCACTAAAAATATGAGTGCCAAGATACCTTCTTTGCCTTTAAGGACCTCACACCTTGGGCAGAAGAAAGATTTACAAAATACAATACTGCAGTGATGAAGCCTCTAGTAGTAAAACGGTTGTTACTAGAGACTCTTGGTGAGATGCTCTGAAATCCTGGGAGATGGATACTTTGTTAAAGTAAAGGTATTTTGAGTTTGCTCTGGAAATCCCATCTTTGGTAAGGATTAGAACTCCAGTTTCTTGTAACTGGGATGTTAGAGATGTGGGACAATTATCTATGAGAGACATAGCCAAGACATCACATTTTGCATATTCTTTCTCAAATGATTTTGTCCCTTGAACTTGCTATGGGGACGGACCAAGGAAGCTTGCCTAGTCCCGCTACCTGTGTGGATCCCTGAATCCAGATGGTTTCTTCCCTTCAAAATAATTGCAAACGAGATTAAAACTGCATGCAGGAACTATCCCAGCTGGCTTTTGGCTTCCTCTGACGTACACTCCTTGAATAAAGCAATGGCGAAATTAGATTTAAAATAAGGAACATAAAAATCCTTATTATTTGTACCATATTACCTCAAGGTCTTGCTGCGTGTGAAACTGGCATTAGAGTAACTGAATGCATCAGCCAGCTAGACTATGCACATGTTATGAAATACAAAAACTTTAAAAATAAAAAAATAACTTATTTTGAAGGCATATCTCCACATTGCCTCTGGGTACTTAAAGGTACAACAAAGCCAGGCATCTGGAATAAACTAGAAGTACCATTTAATAAATTCCCAAGTTGGAAAATCCTCATTTCTATACCTTCCCCGCCATCCATCCATCCAAGTAAAACCGCATAGCGACGTTTTCCTCTAATGAAAGAGACCAAAAAAAAAAAATACTGATTCTTCCTCAGCAAATGGCTACTACGGACCACAGCAAACATGAAGAAAGGAAATCTGGGGAGCATGCCTGTCTAAAGCACCAGTGCCAGCAATCCTAATTTTTACCACAAGACCCTTCTGGTTCCAGGCAATTCTTCAGCAGAACAGAACCCAGGTTATTAGGCTATGACATTTCGCACAGTAGCAGGATTTAGTCCTGCCTTACGCTGGAATTACTATAATCACTCAGTATTTCCAGGGGACACCTCTCTTTCCAAGTGTTTTAAATCTCAATGTATACAACTCCAAATAAAGAGCAAGGAGCTTCATATGCACATTCGTAAGTTATTTCTCATAAAACTACTAAATGAGAAGACTGGCCTGTAATAGCTACCTCAACTTGTACAGCGCCACGCACACTGAGACATGGCTCCAGTATGTCTTAACTAGTTGCTGCTTAACCAGGGCAATGTGTAGTTAAAAGAGCCCTGCTAAATGTTGGGAAGTGCTAGAAATAGAAAGTGTTGGGGGGTTAACAGGTCCTAGACACTATTCCTATTCTGGAGGAGCTTACAGCTTGGGGTCAAGTTGGGCCACACTGTATGTATGTATGCGTGTATATATATAATATATATATTATATATCACATTATAATTAATATATACATATATATTTTAAATTTAATTTTATTCTTTAAAAAATTTTTTAAATGTTTATTTATTTTTGGGAGACAGAGAGACAGAGTGTAAGCAGAGAGAGGGCAGAGACAGAGGGAAACACAGAATCTGAAGCAGGTTCCAGGCTCCAAGCTGTCAGCAAAGAGCCTGACACAGGGCTGGAACCCACGAAACGTGGAATCATGACCAGAGCCAAAGTCAGAGGCTTAACCAACTGAGCCACCCAGGCAACTCATATATATATATATATTTAAGTGGTCTACAATATAAAGTACTATATGAAACACTTTGTATTAAGAAACAAGAATAAAATTCATCCAGGGAAAAACCTTGTTAAAGACAGCATTAGAAAACAGGCACTTGCCTATTCATGTTAGTAATTTCACTGGGACTTCTTTACCTCTGGACCTATTAAAAAACTGTATGAGATACAATTGGGTGGCTCAGTTCCTTGAGCATAAGACTTGATTTTGGTTAAGATATGATCTCACAGTTGTACGACCGGGGTCCCCTCTCCCCCACTCCCACCCCCAGGGTATACAGCCTGTTTAGGATTCTCTCCTCCCTCCCTCTCCCTCAAAAAACAAAAAATCGTATCTGGTGGTATTCATCAGGGGTGACCGACAAGGCTAAGTATTTGTTGAGAATTACACAATCTCTGATTTATTCTCCCATTGTTCACCACCCAGGGGACAGCTTTTGCCAGTAAAGCTGAGAGGCCCAGAAAGCCCCGGGGCTCACAACATTGCCTACTGCACCTTTCAACCTTTTTACCCTCAATTAAAGGTCAACATGGCTGCTCAAAAATATTTATTTAAAAAGGCAGTCATCTCAGCAGGCTGCCAATTGAGATTATATTACCAGTTCACTGAATTCACTTAAACCCGGGACTGGGCATCTGTGAAAAATTGGAAAGAGAGTGAAGCTGAGATGTTTTCTGCTCTCTCTAAAAAGCTGCCTTTTCCCGCTCGTTATTTTGTTGACTTCCCAGAGCGTCATCGCGCGCGCGCGCGCGCCCACCCACACACGCACACGCGCGCGCACGCACACGCCAATAATCTCCCCTGCAGAGGCTCGTGCATTTACGGCTCCCGGTTTAATTAAAATCCCCCTAGTAACAATCGAAATCGGCAGCGTGTGGCACAGCAAAGGGCTCGCGTGCCCCGCCTCCGTCCCGCGCGCGTGCGGGCTCCGGGCGGGGACCNNNNCGGTGCGGGCGCCGGGCGGGGCCCTGAGCGCCCACCTGCAGCAGCTCGGCCACCCGCACCCACCTGAGCCGCCCGCCGCCTACTTCGCCGCTTCCGCTTCGCGCCAGGCACTTCCGCCCCAGCCGGCCCGGCGCCCGCCCCCTGCCCTGCGTTTCCGCCCCGGCCTGCAGCCCCTCGGATTTCAGGCTTTCTCCTCGGGTACCTCTTTTGAGGGTTGCGGCCGCGCCTCGGCTGATTCGCTGTTTCGCGGGAAAAGAGAAAGGCAAAAACCAAGGTCAAACTGTGAAAAACACATACACAGACAAAACAGAAAAAGGCCACGGAAGAGTGACCCAGTCTGTTTGGGAACCATTTAAGGCAACTTTTTGAAAGGCTATTTTGACTCATGCTTGGCGTTTGTTCACTCATTCATTTAATGTTTACTGCCTTCCTCCCCTGGGTCCTGGCCGACCTAGGTTATGGGGAACAAGATGGTGGATGAAACTGGCAGCTGTACCTTTCTCAAATTTAAAGTTACGTAAGCAAGTCAGACATTTAGGAAATTATTCTTTACATAGGCCATGCGTTCAGTGAGCTAAATACATTGACAGGGAAGGAATGTGTACCTATGAAAAGCCGGAAGTGACTACTTGAAGTAGATTTTAGCCAGGGACGTGAAGCGCCACGTTGGGCAGGGGCAGAGCTCTCCTTGGGCAGGGTGGCACTGTAGGGAGCCGGGAACGGGCAGTGCACCAAAGACTGACTAGTATGGCTGAGGTGTAGAGGGAGTGCGGAGACAGGTGAAAACTGGCTGCATAGGGTAGGCAGGAGGAACCAGGCCATGCATAGGGCCTTTCTTTCAGTTTCGTGCTAAGGACAGCTGGAGGAATTTCTGTTTCACCCTGTTTTTGTTTGTGTGTGGGAAGGGAGTTGAACTGACTGCCTTTCCCTACTGAAAGGCTCACTCATCTTTTGGAAGGAGATGAGAAGGGACTGGGGTAGTTGAGAACAGAGCACAGGCTGGAAAGACAGGAGGCCCCTACATAGTCCAGTGCTGAGGCCAGGCACTTGATTGGTGGTAATCTAAATAGTGAGAAAACGAAATGAGTAGTGCTCAAAGCCAACATTGATTGTTCACATCAGCTTTACACTCGTTAACTTGTTTAAGCTTGAGAACCATCCTTTTAAGCCTTATTGGGACAATTTTGCAGGTGAAAAAATAATAACTTGCCCTAATTCTCAGAGGGTCGACGTGGGATTCCATCTCATCCTGTCTGATGCCAGTAACCACGAGCTTCCCGCTATACAGGCAATATGGATTTAGTGATTAAAAAAAAAGAAAAAAACAAACAAACCAAGGTTGGGAGTGCAACCCCTAAACAAACCACACTGATGATGTGGTATTGTTGGAGGACACATCTAGAAAGTAGAGTTTCCAAGTTTTTGCTTTATCACTCCAGCATTTGCTGATAGCAAAAGACGGCAATTTGTGACTGTCAGTAGTCTACTTATGATTATTTTTGAGTTGATACACTCTGATAAGACCTAATCCATCCCTTTCCCTTTCCGGGGGAAGAAAAAACCTCAATCTACAAAGTACACTCCACCACACAGTTGCTGAGACAATATTTTTAAAGAAGTTATCTTGAGTCTAGTTATAAACACCTTGGTGGAACATGCATAACTCGCATTTTGTAGACTGACAGAAAAGCTTCCTAGGAGTGCAACTCCAAATCAGCTTCCATATCACATTTCTTATTGGAAAACGAAATGAGTTGGGTTTATGAAACCTGATTTCACACACTGCAGGAAAAGTATGACTTCACCAAAGGCCAACAGCAAAGTCTTATGGCATTCACTATGGGTAAATTTCTGTAAGGAGCCAAAAATACACAAAAATCTTCAGAAGTTGTTCAGGTAATGGCACAAAGTATGGTACCTCCACATGATTGTTTTGGTTGAGGGTGCAGGTTCTATGAAATGGCTGAGAACTCACTGTACTCCAGGCCCAGTCATTTCAGGAATGCTTGACTGAATGCCACAAACCCAAGGGACAAGCTTTGCCTCTAGACACAGGGAAAACAGTGCTCAGCATTTGAGCTGTGCCTGGGGAAAAGTCTGGAGTCAGGTTGGGAAAAGTTAGAAATGAAACTTCAGTCTCCAAAGTTAGAAATGAAAACTGCCAAAGCAAAATGAAACAACATTCATTTATTTATTTTTTTAATGTTTTTTATTTATTTCTAGGAGAGAGAGAGACAGCGTGAGCAGGGGAGGGTCAGAGAGAGAGGGAATCACAGACTGAAACAGGCTCCAGGCTCTGAGCTGGCAGTCAGCACAGAGCCCGACGCGGGGATCGAACCCACGAACCGCGAGATCATGACCTAAGCGAAAGTCGGACGCTTAACTGACTAAGCCACCCAGGCACCCCTAATGTTTATTTATTTCTGAGAGAGAGAGAGAGAGCAGGAGAGAGCCAGAGAGAGGGAGACACAGAATCTGAAACAGGCTCCAGGCTCTGAGCTGGCTGTCAGCACAGAGCCCGACGCGAGGCTCTAACCCACGAACTGTGAGCTCATGACCTGAGCCGAAGTCGGACTCTTAACCAACTGAGCCACCCAGGCACCCCGAAACAACATTTATTAAACGGTCACAAAATATAATACTATGTCAGCTTCATTAATTGCTGGATTTGTGGCCCATAACAATTTCATGACATTGGAAAATAGTTTGTAGATGAGATGCTCTTACCAACTCAGAGTTCCTGAATATACATGATGAGTGTTGAGAAATCACAGCATATGTTTTTTTTTAAATTTTTTACTGTTTACTTATTTTTGAGAGAGAGAGAGAGAGAGAGAGAGAATGAGTGGGGGAGGGGCAGAGAGAGAGGGAGACTCAGAATGTGAAGCAGGCTCTGAGCTGTCAGCACAGAACCTGATGTGGGGCTCAAACTCATAAACCATGAGATCATGACCTGAGCTAAAGTCAGACAACTGATTGGCCCACCCAGGCACCCTGAAATCACAGCGTATTTTAAATTAATTACTTTAGCCAAATAATTTCAAAAGGAAAATTATAAAATTCTTCATATCAAAATAATTAAATGTGGGATGTGTACACATTTTAACATGTCGGAAGTGATGTGGTGTGCAAGTAAGAGCGTTTAGAGAATATGGAGGTCTTCGTATAGCGATAGGTCTTGTACAGTTATGTTCACTCAAAACATGCTTGTCAGAGGCATCTGACCTATCATCTTCTAGGTCTGGGCTTCAGTTTCAAGCTATGCCCTGGGAATCTGGATAGGACTCGTATCAGGATCTCTCACGTGGGCTGAGTTCTTCTCTTGGATCTCAAGGCTCTGCCAATTCTATGTTCATTCCTGAGACTAAAGTCTGCTCTGGAGAAAGCCTGCTGCTATTGTCTGGTCTGCAGCTCCAGAGATAACTTGCAGGGTACTTTAGAGGACACATCACCCTTTCTTCCGGAGGAACCAGGCTTCCCCCAGGCCTCCTAAGGGCTCGGTGTGTGGTGTGGAGGGAGGTATCTTCACTCCCAGCTCCTGGGCTTTGCTTCTGGGAGAACAGGAGTAAAGAAAAGGCTTTAGATGTCAGTGATTTTCCTTGAGAATACCTTAAAAAAAATAATACGTGTCCTGACAGGTAGTGACTATCATTCCACCTCTATTTTACAGTAATCTGTCTCCATACTGCTACTGAAAAAGCATTGTGATCTGAAATTTGACTAGGAGGGACAGTCCCAGGAATAGCCACAGTTGGGCAACATTGATGTAATCGTGATGGTGGAAGTATTTAGAAACCCGGTAGATTTTCTCCCCTGGCCTTTCTCGGGTCTTTATAGTGAGCTTGTTTATTTATCTCCTGAGTGTCTCATCCCAGCACTGCAAACTCTGCAGGAAACGATCTGTAAGGGCCAGATATTGTGTTATGTTTAAGGTCATGGAGAAAAACAGTGGCAACCTCCCAAAGAAAAGACGGGCTTCTGAGTCTGGATGTGTTGGGTCAGCAGGGTCACTGTTGAACCCCCCAAGCCAACCATTACAGGAAACAGAATTATAAGCCCTGTCTTACCAGGAGAGAATGGACCTCAGAAGCCTGATTTCTATATCCCCCTTGACATTTAAAACACTCTGCTCGTGTGCCAGAGGAGAGTGAAGAAAATTTCAAAAGGAGACAAATGTTTATTTGTTTTAAGGCTTCTTCAGTAATCCACTTATGCTGTTTACATTAGAGAACCTTTCATGTAAACATCATTAATTATGTAGGATAAGAGCCAAATAAAAATGCTAAAGAATAGAAGTAATTGTGGAATAGATTAGTCTAGCTTGAGCGCACATATATTATGCAGACATGCTAGACTTTTATATTTTATTGAGGGAGGTGGATTTGTGATTTTCTATGTTTGAGCTGCTAGGATGGTGACATTTTACAGATGGATACCAAAGCTGTTAAAGTTTAAACTCATCCTGGCAATGAAATTGTGCTTTTTAACAGAGGTCTTGACTTATGCCCCCTCTCTAAATCTGTCAGGAATAGTCTCAGGGCAGAGATGTGGATTGAGTATCCCATGGATTTTCCCAGGAGGTTTTTTGGAGCAGGATGATTATTATCTTCTCCAAATCAGTAACCTCTATCATACAGTCAAGTGCAATAACAGAAGACTCCTTGGGTCTGTGCTAAAGGAAATGAATTGTGTGAAGCCTGCCAGGCACAGGGAAGGGCAGGAACACAAGCTGTTGAGTAAATATGGCACAGGACCTTAGAGTGGTAATGACAGTATACATTTGTATCACCTTTTATAGTATTTCAAAAGTCTTCATGTACATTATGAAAGTTAATCCTTTACAACAATTTTGTAAACTAGTTAAGGTATGTATATTTTTACCAATTTCGTTTGACAGACCAGGAAATTGAAGCTAAGAGAGGAAAGTCACAATGAAGCAGGGATTGGAAAGCACTGCTTAACTTCTAGCTATAGTTTTTCCTACTACCACATTCATATTACTTTATTAAACATAAATGAAAAAAAACCATGGTGTAGTTCATTGCAGTATTTTGTGTTCTGTGGGATCTTTTCAGAACGTGTGAGTGCATTTACATCATTTCCTGAGGGAAAGCTTTGTTTTACCTAGAAAAGCAGGAAATGGAGTTGAAATGGGAAAAGGTTTTCATTTTTATGGATTAAACCCATCTGTTATTTTCACTAAGCCTGGATCATGGAGGAGGATAGATTTCTCACAACATAAAGAGATGAGAAAAGAGTAAAATGTGTTTCCTTTGTTCTCTGGTTCCAATTCATAACCATCTGCAGAGTCCTGTTCAGATAAAAGAGGGCGGTCACTTTACCTATCAGAAAAAAAAGACACTACTGTTTTCAAATATGCCCCAACACTCTGGACGGTCTTCCGCAGAACTGAAGTTAACATTTACCACTTTGAGAAATTCTGAAGGACATTTTTTTTTTTCACTGCTTTGAGCAGCTTTCATAAATATGCTTAATATTTTGCTATATTATCTGTTAACATCTACACAGCACAAAATTAAGCAAAATTATCTTTCACTTATTTATTCAGAATGGTGCTTCCTGAGTATGTACTATGTGGCAGTGCTAGGCGGTAGGACTCTGAGGTTGAACCAGACAGACATGCCTCTTGCTGTAATGGAACTCACAGTCAAGTCGGGGAGATGAATGTGAACCACATGATCACAACTGTAAATACATACAGTAGGAGGCCTTTGCTCTGGTGAGAACAAGACTAGTAGATGATTAGGTAATTGGAAAATGCAGTTAAAGTGGGAAATCATTAAAGTGTGTGTGTGTGTGTGTACCTATGCAGTTAGCTCTTGAACAACAAGGAGGGCTAGGGGTACCCACACCTCATAAATCCATGTGTAACTTTTTTACTCTCCCAAAACTTAACTAATTTATGGCCTACTGTTGATTGGAAGCCTTACTGATAACATAAAAATGGATGGACACATATTTTGTTATGTTATATGTGTTATATACTGTATTCTTACAATGAAGCAATCTAGAGACAAGAAAATGTTATTAAGAAAAATCTATTGTAATTAAAAACTAAAAAACATTACTAAGGAAAAGCAGTGGGTGCCATAAAGGTCCGTAATTGGGGGATGTGACTCAGTCCCGGGGCATCAGGAGAGGCGTCTCAGGGGACATGACAGTTGAGCTGAGGTCAGAGAGTAATTAGGCATTTGCTTAGAGAAGGGCTGGGACAGGGGTCTGGAGAAAGGAGTTCCAGACAGCAGGAACAGCAAAGTCAATGCTGGGTGGAAACTAAGGAACTGAAAGAGGCCAGTATTATCAAAGCGAAGAGTGGAAGTAGGAGAGCAGACCTGGATGAAGCAGAGGGAAGGAGACGCCAGTTCACACCAGCTTTGTAGGCTCCCGTAAGCATGCAGGTCTTCATTCCTATTGACACCAGAAAGCTGTCAATGATTATGAAGCAAAAGGGTCTGCGGCAGCTAGTTTGCTTTGACCCTCAACTCTAATGGGAGCACTTGGATTGTTTTTATAATCTAAATGTATTATAGCTGGTGGAGAAAACAACATTTTCTTGACCTCTGGCACCTTTGGGAGGGAGCTGCCCTTGAATAAGAAAATACATTCATTAGCTGCACACGGGTCAAAGTTGGGTAGGTGTCAAGATAAGAAAAGACATGCTAAGTATCTCTGCTGAGAAAGCGGAAGGGAGAGAGACACAAGGGGGGGGGGTTGTATTATTTTCCTAAGGCTGAGATAACAAAAATACCACAAACTGGGGGGCTTAAAATAACAGACATTTATTCTGTCGCAGTTTTGGAGGTGAGACATGTGAAATCGGTGTCAGCAGGGCCATATTCTCGCGAGGAGCTGTGGGTAGAATCTGCCTGTGCCTCTTACTAGTTTCTGGTGGTGTCTGGCGATCTGTGGTGTTCCTTGGCTTGTGGCTGCAGACTGCGTCACTCCAGTCTCTACCCTGTGGTCTTAAGGCATTCTCTGTGTGTGTCGTTGTGCCTCTTCTTTTTTTATAAGGACCCTAGTCAAATTGGATCAGGCCCACTCTTAATGACATCATCTTAACTTGAATACAGCTGCAAAGACTCTATTTTTTTTTTAATATTTTTATTTATTTCTAGGAGAGAGAGAGAGAGAGACAGCATGAGGATGGGAGGGTCAGAGAGAGAGGGAGATACAGACTCTGAAATAGGCTCCAGACTCTGAGCTGGCAGTCAGCACAGAGCCCGACGCGGGGCTCGAACCCACGAACCGTGAGATCATGACCCAAGCAAAAGTCAGACGCTTAACCGACTAAGCCACCCAGGCACCCCAGACTCTATTTTTTTTAAGTTTATTTATTTTGAGAGAGAAGATCCCAAGCAGGCTCCACACCAGCAGCCTAGAGCCTGATGTGAGGCTTTACCTCACAAATCATGAGATCATGACCTGAGCCGAAACCAAGAGTCAGTCGCTTAACCAATTGAGCCACCCAGGAGACTCACAAGACTATTTCTAAAGATGGTCACCTCTGCAGATGGTGGGGCTTGGGCTCAGATATACCTTTTTGAGGGACATAATTCAACCCATACCAGATGTGAAGGGAGAGTAGTGAGTGGAGTCAGCAAAGCCGTGGGAGCTTAAATGGCTAGGTTGACTACAACCACTAAGAAATTGCTGATAGTAGGAGAGCTACAAGGACCAATGTGGTTCTCAAGTGCTTTTCTTACAGTGTAAGTTGGGACGGCCTGCAAAACTTGTCCCCCATCACAGCCATGTGGTGGCTCCCACCTTTTCAGTGAAATTGCTGCTACATGTGTTGGCAGAGGTGGTAGAGGTGAGGGGGCAAGTGACAGGTGGAGTCTCTGAGAAGGAATTGGGTCCCATGTGAGGGCTACTAACATAAAAAGTGTGATCACAGGAAGTCTCAGAGTGAACGTCAGTTCAGTAGAGGCTGAAAAGAATAATTTTGTGACTGTAAAGCCCTCTCCCTAACCCAGATATTTGGAGATGTATTGGATTTCCAGTCTCTGGCATGGGGTTTTGGGTCCACCTTCTCTCCATCTTGTTGGGCTAGGACCAAGGTTGCAAATACAATTATTATTAAGAATCTTCCCCTGTACTTTTTCTGTCATCCTTTTTAGGGCACAGTGCATGATTTTGGCCAAACTAAGAGTGTTTGTGATTTAAAAACAAATGTTTATTTTTGAAAGAGAGAGAGTACACGCACACACACAGCCGTGCTGACAGCAGAGAGCCTGATGCAGGGTTCAAACTCATAAATGCTCGAATCATGACCTGAGCCGAAGTCAGACGCTCAACTGACAGCCACCCAGGCTCTCCAAGTGTTTGTGATTTACTTTTAAAAAAGAGCAAAAAATCCTGTATTCTGTGTCTCTTGCCCTATCATTTTGCAAATGTAAAAATTCCAAATAGATGACCACTTTAATGGCAGGAGGATGTTCTCTGAAGTTCAGTTTTCGTTTCTTGTCAGTCTCCCTCCTCACTTCATAGAAAACCTTTGTGACTCATCCCTGCACCGGTGGATGCTCTTCCATGCCTCTCACTCAGGTTTGCGCCTGGCGCTCAAAATGAATGGAATGATTTCCTGTAGTGAGTCCAGATGTTGTGTTTAGCATTATTGTGATTAGCCATCAAGTGTGAGAGCTGAACAAAATTATATCTGTCCTTGAGGCCTGGAAGCGAAGACGATTTGATAATAGTTTAACGTCCGTAGAGTGAAATCGCTGAAATGGGGAAGAAGTACCACCTCCATGAATGAGGATCCTACACGGCACCCTTTCGGTTCACTTCTGTGCTCCATTTACGTGGGCATTTAACACGAATGTGCTTTTATTTTTATTTTTTTTTTAATGTTTTATTTATTTCTAGGAGAGAGAGAGAGAGAGAGACAGCGTGAGCAGGGGAGGGTCAGAGAGAGAGGGAGTCGCAGACTGAAACAGGCTCCAGGCTCTGAGCTGGCAGTCAGCACAGAGCCCGACGCGGGGCCCGAACCCACGAACCACGAGATCATGATCTGAGCGAAAGTCGGACGCTTAACCGACTAAGCCACCCAGGCGCCCCACAAATGTGCTTTTAAAACACATAAACATTTCCTTAAAACCTAAGTAACTGGAAAATGGTTAGAACAATTAATAAGGCAGGTATTTTTGTTTTTGTTTTTCTGTAAGCAGCTTGGAGAGAATGGGAAAAATTTCAGCTGGCAAAGGTCATTTGTGGCCAGTATGTACTGCCTCAGTGGAGGCTTTCACCCCGTGCTGCAGGCAGTTCACGGGCACTGAGGCTGCTCGGGCGAAATGAAGCAAAAAGCAGAACAATTATCCAGAGACTGCGAATACAATACAATGTTGTGTTTGGATATTTAGGCAAGAGATCTCCAGGGTATTCTCCCGCTCTGTGAATCCTGCATCGGTTGTTGGTTGGAGGAGCTGGAGAATTCTCTTCTTTATCCCTGAAGGATTTGGCTAACCCATCCATCCCCCCCATGGTCAGCCAGGGAAGGTGTGTTCTCTAGCTACTAAGAGCACATGGGTCCCCTTGGTAAACTTGACAGTCTTCCTCTTCAGCCTTTGAGAACCAGCTGGTATCCTCTTGAACCAAGCCATACCTGCATGACTCCTGCCTGCTGAGGAAGGGTGTCTTCCCCAGAGAAGGCACTCGTGTCAGGGCCAGGAGTCCTGAGATGCCCAGAGAATGGTGGCAGAACAGCCCATGAGGTTCAACCCAAGGCCTACGGCCATGTTGCCGGGCTCCCTAGCTCTGTATGGTGTTCTTTCCCATAATCCCTGTGTGGGTCTCTATACCCACAATTTCTGTTCTGCGCTTATTAAGTCCTTTAAACAACTCTTTAAAGACAGTGTTTCAGCTGATGTCAGAGGTGCCATTCTTCTGTGATACCCACATTTTGACCACACCCTGAGCCCAAGACCATCTTCTCATAGTTCTATACAAACCCTCAACAGCTCTCACGCATCAAAAACATTAAAGCAGAGGAAAACAAAAAAAATCTCAGCTTAACTTAGTCATGTAAATCACCTGTCCATGCCAGTTGCTCTGCCGGCATCAAGCACTCTTAACATTTATTTTTTATTTTTTTTAACAATATTTTTATTTATTTCTAGGAGAGAGAGAGAGAGACAGTGTGAGCTGGGGAGGGTCAGAGAGAGAGGGAGACACAGAATCTGAAGCAGGCTCCAGGCTCCGAGCTGGCAGTCAGCACAGAGCCCGACGCGGGGCTCGA
Organism: Crocuta crocuta; assembly: GCF_008692635.1. Taxonomy (NCBI): domain Eukaryota; kingdom Metazoa; phylum Chordata; class Mammalia; order Carnivora; family Hyaenidae; genus Crocuta; species Crocuta crocuta. The sequence goes on from NW_027530640.1 coordinate 1,067,869, forward strand.
TCCCACGAACCGCGAGATCATGACCTAAGCGAAAGTCGGACGCTTAACCGACTAAGCCACCCAGGCGCCCCAAGCACTCTTAACATTTAAACACTTCATTCTGTTAATAGCAGTAAGTTAAGTTGGCCAAAATTCAGAAGAAACTTCTTAAAATGGTAATCAATTTTAAGGGATTCTTTATAAAATTGAAAGTGTTATCTACTTTCTGGGGAAAAGTAGGAAGACCAAAGGATAATAAGACGTTGGCAGATAGAAAGTATGTGGGGATCAGTTATTCTCATTAGTCTGAGAGACAAGACAGGAGTAATTGGCATAAACTAGATGGAATAAAAGACATTTAATATAAGGAAAATCTCATTATAAGGACAAGGAAACTTTGGCATTGCTCTCTTGTATGGCCTATTCAATTATAGGATAGTCATATTTCTTATTTTGTAATTGTTAATTGGTTAAGGCATAGGACATCTCTGTGAAATTTCCCTTTCTTCTGCAGTGTGTGTGTGTGTGTGTGTGTGTGTGTGTGTGTGTAACAATGAAGAAACAGAGATACAGCAGCGACTTATGTCACTAGCTCCATTCTTCTGGGGAAAGCTCACAACCCAGAATTACTCTTTCCTTCCACAATGGAGAGGTAGATGCTCGCTTTGAAGACATCTCCACCCAGATTTTACCTACCAGGGTCTAATTCTAGGGTGATTTGTGGCTTCCCAGTCTCACACAGTCTCCTTTCTGATCCTCACTGCCTGTCACATGGATGCAGATGGTGAGGCAGAAAATCCAATGAAATGGTATTGTCAGTTCATGTTTCACTGTATTTTCTCTGCTCGTCACCTGTTTTAAAAAGCTTATCTGGTTGTATATCATCTTTATAGCTTGCTTGGATTGCCCTTTCCTTTTGGTCTGGAGGGAGGGTGGGAGGACACAAAGAGAGAGAGAGAGGGCGAGAGAGGTGTTTAAAGTTCTCTGCCATCTAATGTCACCCATGCTGCTGCAGGTGATTTACGTGCCACATGGTCTCCACCGTCTGTGTGCTGTAACTCGGTAACTCAGTGGTAGCTTGACCTTCAACAGCTGCCGAACCTCTTCGTCTCCACACAGGGGTAGAGGAGGCCATTATTGCAAGGAAAGAACATGTGGCTTTCCAAACGGCATGAAATGCATCTATTGCGACCAGATGAATTACATATTCATGAGAACTGTGTAATAGAAGACTATTTCGCTTGCCAAGCAGTCACCTTGGCTGAACACAAGGCTCGGCAAACGATGCAAAGCTCTGGCTCCCTCATTTATTTACCTTGCCAGTCAACATGTGCAGCACTGTGGCAGGTTTCTACAAGCAACCACGAGAGAAGTGCTGGGAAGAGCTCTGCATTTCCAAGGAAAACCAAATTCCAAGATGCTTACATATTAATTCGTATCAACAAGTGTTGATTGGGTGTCCATTATTCTAATGTTTTCCAAACAAAATTGTAATACTGTATTTTTAGGAAAGGAATGTACTTGTCACAAGGTGAGTTTCTGCAAATGCTGGGAAGCTTCCCCCCTCCCCCCCGTTAAATAAATATCCAACTAGTGTGTGTAAAACGACTCACACCAAGATGGTGAGTTTTGATGTTTGTGTTTCTTATTAATTCCTGACTTACTAGCAGAGGATCACAAAAATCATCCCTATTTTGCAGATGGCAAAAATGAAGCCAGAGGTGATAAATGACATCCCAGGAGCACTGTAAGTGGCAGAGCTAGGAAGAACATTGCCGTGTCTTGACTCCGAGTTCATATTTACTCCACCAGAACACTGCACTGGTGTGGATTTGACTTTAGTGTTACAATGTCAGTAACAATAACAAACAAAAAGGTGGTGACATTTAAAATGCTGTCCTTGGTTCTATTCATAGCCCATCTGGGACATACTTCCAATGCTGGTTAGGTTCATGCACATGCTGAGCCTCCTAACTGCAGCCCTTCCTCTTCTCCCTCTTGTGATCTGTCTATCTTTACATTCTCTGCTGGGCTGGGTGTGCTCGTTGGGCACACTGAAGCCTGTTCACACCTTCTCTCAGTCATCCTGGACTGCCGAAGCTGCAAAGAGATTTCCTTGCAGTTAGGGGTCCAGATGTGATTTCAGGCTCTCCTATTCAGATGGATTTATATAAGATTTAAGTTCAGCATGGAGTTAAATGGCAAGAGCTTTGGTGGTCTTTTAGACTATCTATCTATCTATCTATCTATCTATCTATCTATCTATCTATCATCTTCCTTCCTCCCTTCCTACCTCCCTCCCTCCCTTCCTTCCTTCCTTCCTTCCTTCCTTCCT
>NW_027530640.1:1070292-1112988 GCF_008692635.1 Crocuta crocuta
CTATCTATCTATCTATCTATCTATCTATCTATCTATCTATCTATCATCTTCCTTCCTCCCTTCCTACCTCCCTCCCTCCCTTCCTTCCTTCCTTCCTTCCTTCCTTCCTGTCTTCCAGTAAGGATCTAGCAGGAATGCACAATTATCATCTCTGAAGAGAGCTGCTAATGAAGTGCATTTCTGGAGCCAGCATTGCATTGGGAGTCTCTGGATTCCTGCTTCCTGAGGGTGGCCAAGAGGGCAGCTCCCCCTGGGGGTGCAGTTCTGCAGTATCCTAGGACTGCTGCTCAGGTTTCGCATGAACCCAGTGCTCCTTCTGACCTTTCCATGATTTCGTTAGCACCTAATTCCCTGTATTAAATCTCTTCCTACTTAAGCAAGCTAGTGTAGTTTCTCTGATCTGTAACTGAGTCCTGACTCATTCGCTGCTTACAGATTACCTGTGAGCCCACTGCTTCCTGACTCAGCCTGTGTTTTATCACATCATATTGCATTTACGTTATACGTGTGTGTGTGCGCGTGCGCGCACGTGTGTCTCTTTCTCCTTCCCGCCACCCCCTAGTCCTCAGACTTAGTCCCGCTCTGGGTGGGATAAAGCCTGGCACGTAATATTCACTTAAGAGATGTTTGTTCGAATAAATGGATGGGTGACTAAACGCATAGAACCAAGTATCCTGTGATGCTTAGTTCACGGGAGAATGAAAACCTTGTTGAAAATGCAATTTTATTTCATACATATGCCATTAGTGTATTTTATTTAATAAAATGTGGAAAGGCACACACTTTTAGCTTAATATTAATCATTACCTTTTACTTAAACAGTCAGATAGGATTTGCTGCTGAGCAGTTAAATATTTTGCTGTCCCCGGAAGACCAGCAATGTGCATTGATGAATGTGAGCCTTGTGCCTTACCTCCTGCGTCCTACCCGTTATATTGCTTCCTGGGTAAATTCTGAACAGGTGCTGTTAGATGCCTCATTAACTGCATGGAGCTACAGAAATTCAGGGTGAGATGATCCCTCACCAGAAACTAAGCTCTGCATTTATTAAACACTGCCCTGGACTTAAAGCATCATGATTCTTTCTGTGTTACCATCAGCGACAGACACGGACTTAAGGTGCCAAGAGATTGAATCGTTGTTACGTCTTATCTTTTCTCTGATCCGCCCTTCTTTCCATCATTCAGTCTGCTCTCTACCGTTTATCTGTCTGTTTCATTTCCCTGTTAATATTTATTAAATGCCTACAGGTTGCATAATAGTAATCATGTTATTATTATTATTGTTATAACTCTTTTAAACGATTTAAAAGGCTTTTTCAATTTGTAACTCATTGGATTCTTGCTAAAACTTTCTGAGGTCAGGAGGGCAGGCATTCATATTCTCACTCCACTGATGAGCATAACGAGATGTAGAAAGGGTACGTGTTTTGCTAAAATTTATGCAGTAGAACTGGGCCTACATGATACCAGCTGCCCTGACTCTAGTTCACTGTTTGTCTCGATCCCATGTTTCTTATGGTATGAAACAAGACTAGAAGAGAGACACAAAGTAGACAGTATCAAATCTTGAGGGCTTTGCACTGCAGACCAGTGTATTTTATGCATGAAGATACAGGGAATGTCTTGATGAGGATTTGGATATACTTCTCAATCATGAAAGGTATTTTTATTCTCAGTGACGGTATGTAGTGCATCTATATGAAGCACCCAAATGGAGAGAACATGTGAGCCTCAGCTGGCAATGATGAACCCCTTTGGCCCTAATGATGCCACGGAAACTGCAGCAATAGTCTGAGAAGGTCACCCACCCACAGCATCCTGGCCTGGTCTGATGACCTATGGGATATTAAGCAACGTTTCCAAGTAGGAGAGCAGCCAGGGAGGGGAATTGGGATAAAAGAATATCCCAGAGAACAAGTCAAATGGGGATTGATTGAAAAGTCTGTGGAAGAGATAGGGTGAATGGAAGTGGAGACTGTGTGAATAATTTTCTGTGTGACTCCACAGAGCAAAATAATCATACAAGGTAGAATGACAGGGAGGTAGAAGAAGACATCTCCTGACCATTACAGGACCCCAAAACTGAGGTGGGCTACCTTGGAAGGAATAAGCTGCTTTGTCATTTGAAATGTTCAAGAAGATGGCCATCTATCAAGGCTCTGGTAAAGGAGCCTCCCTTGTGGGGAGGTCAGACAGTCATCTGGTTGTCAGACTAATGCCGGCTGGGAGCTGGATGAGAAGCAGGCCTAACCGGAGAGTCTGATTCAGCAGCTCTGGGTGGAATCTCGAGAATCTCTGTTGGGAAACCACTGGGCCAGATCACTGGACTCCACAGTGGAGGGCAGAAGAAGGAGGACATTTCCTTCATATTTACATTTTATCTAGAAGAAAAAAAAAAAAGAACGAAGCTTAATATTCAGTGTCTAGTGAGCCACACAATCTCTGTCACATCTGAGGTGTCACATCTGCTCCTGCAGTGAGCAGGAGCCTCTAACACGGAAGCCCAAGGCCGTGTCTTCCTTTGTTCCTCCACATTAGCATGTTTCCATATATTGTAGTTGATTGTGCCCGGGTAGGGAAATGTATGGACTGTGTTATCTTCAATAACAGAATTGCAAATAGGAGAATCTTTATAGTATTTTGAATGAAGTGGGGAATAACCATCACAACCTTTCGTGTCACAGAGAAGTTTGTGGGCGCTCTTGGGTCAAAATAATTAAAGCATCGTCAAAGTTGTACACTTTTCTTTTACAGAAAGACATGTGTCCAATTATACTGACCTTCTGGGATGACAAGCAGCTGTTGGTGGTAGGGCTTTTGGCAGAAATTTGTGAAAAACTAAACACACTCGGGGTGCCTGTCTGACTCAGTCAGTAGAGCGTATGACTCTTGATCTCAGGGTCATGAGTTCAAGACCCAATGTTGGGTGTGGAGCCTATTATAAAATTTAGTATGAGCCAGGCATTGTTCTGTTTTATACGGGTTAAGTCAGTGACTCTTCTCACAGTCTGTGATGGTAGGAACTAACTATACTTGACAGGTGAAGGAAACTGAGGCAAAGAAAGATGAGGTGACTTCCCCAAGACCACTCAGTTAGTCAATGGAAGAATGGGGTTTAAGTGAAAGCTTTTAATCAGTCAACTAATATAAGTGGCTCATCTAAAAATGTGAAATCAGTTACTTTTTTAAAAGAACTTGTGGTATGGAGAATGCATTCTAAAAATAATGACTGGAAACGTTTCCATCATTAATGTTATTTTTTTTTTGCCAAAGCTATAGAAGTTTGTAAACTTTAAAAAACCATAACATCACAAACTTAGGAAACGTAGTAATAGAATTTCACAACTGATTTGAAAATGAAGGATTCGGTGTGTTTTGAACTCCTTTATTAAAAATATAAAAATATACTAAGTTCCAATTTGTTGACAAGAACAAAAGATAAAGCAGAAAAAAATTGAAATTGACTAGCAAATTTCTACAAACACCTTCTCATAATTGGTGGATGATTTTAAAAATAAGTTTACTGAGGGGAGCTCCTGGCTGGCTCAGTCGGTTGAGCATGGCACTCTTGATCTTGGCGTTGTGAGTTCGAACCCCATTTTGGGTGTAGAGATTACTTAAAAAAGAAAAAGTTTCCATGACTTAGTAAGCCCAACCAACAATGCATCCCCCTCCCCCACATTTGGATGGATGTTCTTTTGAAAAGCATCTTTTGAGCAGTGACAGTCACAGAAGTTACGCCAAACTGAATCTGTGTATCAAAATATGAAACTAAGAAAAAATAATGACTCCTATTCAATTACATTATTCAGTAAAGAACTGTTACCAGTTGTGGCATCTTTTTAGTGAGAGCAGAATTCTACATTCCTATTAATAAACTACAACAAGAAAGTTATTTTCAAACATTTATGTATATATTGTTTTAAACGTTTTCTCATTTTGTAGGTTTCTGTAATGATCACAATGTTTTGGTACAATGGTGTGTGTATATAACATATAAATGAATCTATAAAAATAACAGGGTGCATGTTTAAACTAAGGTAGACCCATGGTCAGCAAGCTCAGAGGCCACTGGTTGTGATGTCCTTCAAGGTCCATTCCCTAGTTTGGAATCTTTGATTCTCAGGCAAATGCTGTGCTCTTCTTTGGAAAGAGATAAAACCTAATGCTAGAAAGACACTTCCCTCCAAGGCAGGCAGCTTCTCATTATCCAGCTCACTGCCCAGATCCCATCCAAAAAAAAAAAAGGGGGGGGGGCTAAAGACCCACAGTTCTGAGTAAATCGGCTTGATTTAAGACCCAGAGCTGTGTGTGTTTTGTACAACCTCTAATGCACTGTTGATGCTTAATAAATAACAAATTGTGATATTAATAATTAAGAATTGATGTTCTTGCTCCTGTGAAATGATTTGCAGGAGAATTATTCCCCATTCACTCATAAAGAAAAATGAGAAGTAGAGACAGAGCAATAGCTTTTAAGGAAATTTAGTTCCAGCTACTTTGTGTGTATGTGGTTTTTATGCTCCCTGTCTGGTAAATCTGGTGAATAACTGAGCAAGACAGACCCAGAGCCAGTCTATGATGCTTTCCCCTCCTTGTGTGTCCCTACCTTTAGGTGGGAATGTCTAGGGTGTTGAATTGTATGATTTTAAAGTGCTTGACAAACATTAATTAACTGGGGGTCCTTCTTTGTTTGAAGAGAGTTATGTCTAATTGTGAATATGTCTCCAATTATCTGCTCCTTTCTTTTGACTGTATTATTACTTAAAATGTGCAGTATCTGATTTGCTTGTACAGTTATTTTAGTAGGCTTTTTGCAATAGGTGGCAACCATGAAAAAAGAGACATACAGTCACCTTCAGGAGAAAAATCATAATTATTACAAAGTTTAGGTTCATGCTCATATTTGTGCATATTACATGCATCTACACACACACACACACACACACACACACACACACACACCCCTTTCCCGTTATGTGTAACTATCCTCTCTTTCAAGCTGTGGATTTTGACTCTGTGTTGATCTATACTGAACTGGACTCCATTCCTTCTGAGCTAGGGGAATTGTTGAGATTTGCTTTTTAATAGCACGAATCAGAAAAGCTCTCCAGAAAAGTGAATTAATCCTCCTGCAAAAAGCAAGTGTAATTAATCACCAGAGAAAACTGGCCATGCATGTCAACAGAGTCCAGAAGATTGGCTGAGTGCTATTGATTCATTACCCTGCACGAACCCCTCCTCCCACCCTACGCAGAAAGAGGGGTGACATTCGGACAGCAGCCACACCCGACACTGGCAGCACCGGCCTGGAGACCAGATGGATGACAAACTGTAAGGGACACTGGGCCTGTGTTTTGGCATAAGCAGTGCACACTGTTAATTAGGAGCAGAACTTGGAACAGTGTCTTCACTAATTAGCCAGGGCAGGTATGTGCCTGTGCAGGGGCGGATTACTGATTTTTCTGTTGCTTAGAGAAATTTTCTATAGTAACAAAGGAACAAGATATAAATTAACCCACAACGGCAGGATTTATATGTATTATGGCTTTCAAAGCAGGCTTCTCAGTAAATCACCGATCATACCTTTTAGACGTATCTGTGGCCCATAAATATGGATATTGATGTCACTCTTAGCTTCATCTAGGTGCTACTCATCAGCTTTCAGAGCAGTGTCATAGGGTGGAGACTACAGATTTTGATGTCACACACACCCAAATTCAAATCCTGCCTCCTCGATTTACTGGCTGTGTTACACAACAGACCTTAACATCCTCATCAGTAAGATAGGAATCACAGGACTTGTTAGGGGCTGAATTGTGTATCCCACCTCCCCCCCGACCCCCGACCCCTGCCACGCAACCCCTGCAAATTCATACATTGAGGTCCTAACCTCCAGTGTCTCAGAATGTGACTGTGTTTGGGGACAGGGCCTCTAAAGAGGTGATTGAGTTAGGATGAGACTATCAGGGTGGGCCCCTAATCCAGTCTCCCATGTCCTTTAAAAAAAAAAAGAGTAAATTAGACCCACAAAAGTGGCTCTTAGGGATGCACAGGGGAGGGAGGACTGTGTAGAGAGGCACCAAAATGGTGACCATTCGCAAGCTAAGGACAACCGCCTGGAAGAGCCCCTCTGTTATGGCCCCCAGAGGGGACCAGCCTGCTGGCACTTTGATGTTGGCCTTGGAGCCTCCAGACCTGCAAGCAGATATAGTTTTGTTGTTGAAGCTACCCGGGCCATGCTCTTCGTTATGGTAGCCCTAGGAAATAACTAACACAGTATCTGTGAGAGGGTTATCATGCAAATACGGCAAATAATTTTTGCAGAGTCCCTGCCTATGTCCTTACTAAATGACCATTGTTACTGTCGTGCAGATATTCACTGAATATTATCTCCCATCTCTTCCTCACTCAAGAAGTTGCCATTTCCCAGGATTCCTCAGCCATTTCCCAAGATTCCTGAACCTGCTCTTGTGATACCTGTTTGAAATTGGACTTCTTTTTCTTTCCTGCTGGGGGAACTGAGACTCACATAGTTAAATGCTTTGCCCAGGGTCACAGAGCCAGGCACTGGGTCATGTGTGGAGAGGCATACCTCATCTTTGGGCAAGGCCACAGATCCTTTGGCTGTATCAGCGTGCCTCCTTCACCACACACTCCTTCCCCTTATGGAACCTGAAAATACTGGGCTCCCAAAATCACGGACCACTTTCAATAAACAAAAAGGCTGACCTCAGTCTTTTTACTCCTTATGAGTACACACCGTCTGTCTGAAGCCCAAATTCTGGAAGCACTCCCTCTCACCAGGGATGACTTTCAAGGATATGCGGGTGGTTGAGAGCCAGCTGTGCTGTTGAATGCGTTAGCAGACAATGTCTGGGCTCTGGCCAGATTCCTCAGATTCCTTTCTACTGTTTGTGCATGCTGGTGGGCTTGATGTGATTTGCTTTCAGTGGCCAGGTCTGTGGCTTTTTTTTTTTCCCCGTCAGGAGATGGCCCTGACCCAGGGGTATGGGAATGCCTCTGGTTGGCCTGGATGACTGTGAGGTGTAGCTTCCACCCTGGACCTCCTCTGTGGGATTAGGTGAAGTGAGGTGTCTGTGGGTCTTCATCTGAGATCGCACCTTTGCTTGATTTCCAGTCTTGCTTCCTGCACCCCTATCAGTGTTCTCTGGGAGACCTTTTTCCCAGAACCTTTGCTCATGAATCCTTGTCTCCTGTTTTGCTTCGAGGGAGTCTGGACTAAACATAAAGAAGTATGTTCCAGAATCTTCTGCCTGCTCTAGTTTCGTGTTTATTTCCATTTGTTTGATTAAGAAGTTTCAAAGCTTATCACTTGTCTGATCTTCAGTTATTTAAAATCGATGAGCCTCTTTTTGAATCTCTAAAATGGAGATAATAACATGTCTCTGTTAGGGCCGTGGTAGAAATTTAAATTTTTTTAATAATTTTTAATTTTTTTTTTTTTTTTTTTTTTTTTTTGTGTATAAATGCTATTTNGGGAGACACAGAATCTGAAGTAGGCTCTGGGCTCTGAGCTGTCAGCACAGATCCTGACAAGGGGCTTGAACCCACAAACCATGAGATCATGACCGAGTCGAAGTCTGACGTTCAACCGACTGAGCCACCTAGGTGCCCCTGAATATTTTTTTTAATGTTTATTTATTTTTAAGAGAAGAAGAGAGACAGAGATAAGGTAGGTAAAGCAGTTGACATAATGTTTGTAGGTGGTGTTTGGGTATTATTTCCTATTCTAATATTTTGTGTAGAAATCTCTCTAGTGGCATTCTGGAAAACATGGGCAGGAGAATGAGTCAAAATCACAGAATAATTCTACCACAATGCAGCCTAACATCTCTGTGAATTTCAGAGACTCATAGACAGAAGCCGTTTAGGGAATATAATCCGCTATCTCAGGATTAGCAGCTACAGATTGCAAATGCAGTCTGACATCAGATTGAACCCCAAATGTCAATAGCAGTGAGCAGAATCCCATTTGACTGTCTTCTTATTGACTCAAGGAAGCCCAAACTTCTTTTTTTAATTAAAAAAATATTTTATTTATTTCTGAGAGACAGAGAGAGACTGCATGAGCAGGGGAGGATCAGAGAGAGAGGGAGACACAGTATCCGAAGCAGGCTCCAGGCTCTGAGCTGGCTGTCAGCACAGAGCCTGATGCGGGACTCAAACCCACAAACCGTGAGATCATGACTTGAGCCGAAGTCGGACGCCCACCCGACTGAGCCACTCAGGCGCCCCAAGGAAGCCCAATGTTTTATAGACGACCCCCACCCTCATCCCCGCCTCCTCCATGTCTGTCCACGATTCTTCCTCAGCACTTTTTGCTGAGTCTGGACTTGGAGCTTTACGTCTCACCCTCTCCAGAGCTGCTGATCACAGCCCTGTTCTTGTTGGCACGGCTGCTGATAGTGAAGATGGAGAGCCCCCCAAGGAATGTCATTTTCAAAATGGCGCAGAACTGCTGCCCCTCAAAGCCTGATGTACTCATTGTGGTTTGTGTGAGCACCAGAGGACCTTTCTTTGTTATTGTTTTGGGGGGCTCTGCTGGGATGGGCTTGGCAAAGCCATGATTGCTGATGGAGTTCTCACAGCTGCAGAGGGCAGTGCCAAGACCCTGCGGGGGCCAGGCTCAATCATATAATATGCATACATGATGGTAAAGCTGAAATCCACTGCCCTGAGCCTGACACATCAGGAGTTTCGTCTCTGCGCCTCAAGGTCAGCGAACCTGATGGCTGCCACAGCTGATGGCCACCAAAAGAAGAGAACTCTTTTTCCTGTGTGTGTGTGTGTGTGTGTGTGTGTGTGTGTGTGTGCGTGCGTGTGTGTGTGTAGAGGAGGGTGTAGATGGAGTGAGGTGGACAGGTGGGGAACGAGAAAAAGTGACAAGGATCCATAGTGAGTTCACCAGAATTTTAATATATTTTCTTAAAAAGTTTTTTTTAAATGTTTATTTTTGAGAGAGAGACAGAGCATGAGTTGGGGGGGGCAGAGAGAGAGGTAGACAGAATCGGAGCTGTCAGCACAGAGCCCAACAGCGGGGAAGGGGGGGCTTGAAGTCACGAACCCCTGAGATCATGACCTGAGTGAAGTCAGATGCTTAACCGACCGAGCCACCCAGGTGGCCCTTAATATATTTTCAATTAACACACAGAATGCTTTTCTCCTCAGGACAAATCTCAGGTGGCAATGAGTTCTGGAATCTGCCAACATGTATAACCATAATCACTTCACCCCTCCAAATTCAAGCCCTGTTGCCGGGTCTTACAGCACAGATAAAGCAATTACTATTTAAAACCACAAGTGACTGCAGCAGCTTCAGCCTGTAAGGAGGTAGCATCATTTCTCTCTGGAGTAAATAGCCTTTTATTTAGCAAAGACGAGGCCCCCAGGGCATGATTTGGAAGGAGGCATTGAAACAAAGAGATAGCTAAGCCAATCCGCATAAAAAATAAACAAGGGTTTGGCGGGGAGGGGGAGGGGATGGGAAGAACAGAGAAAGCAGAAGGGACCTGGAGAAATTAGGCATTAACCCACCCAGTGCAGTGCGTCAGACTGACTGACCACCACCCGTTAGACCATCACCAGTGGCCAGACGATGTTCAAAGACAAGATTAAGGTTGTTTTGTGTTTGTGTTTTGTTCTACTGCTGGCTGGGTGCTGAAAGGGAATGGACTGAGGTGAAGCCTCTGTCCGGTGTCTGGTGGTGTTTCTGGGAAATCAAGAGAAAGAGTTTGCTTCAAATCAAAGAACTAGAATGCAGAGGAGAGCAGCCTGGAGAGACTGAGAGCTTCACTAGGGGAGGGAGAAATCAGAAGGGGAGCCATTGGAGACTCACGGAGATATTTCGGAGGAGACGGTTTCCATTAACCACGGCTTGGGGAGAGTGTCAGTCAATTTTATGTAATTCTCAGGAACAAGGTGACCTCAAGTGATATCTGGATAACTACCTAAGTACCCCCTTTGCGATCTTTCATCCACCTCAGCCCATCAAGCTTGGCTGTGTACGTGTGAATCCCACTAATTTCCAGGTTTTGGCCCTCCCCAGAAGCTCCCCAGGTCCCGTGTAAGTCACCAGATACAAACAGCTAAGTGGGAGGAGAATGTGTGTAATTGATGTGGTGAACAAGCAAGGTTCGTTGGGGGGTAATCCTAGAGCCAATTTATTTTGTACCCGTCCCCCGAACAGTGCATAGAATTTTCTAGTTTGTCAAGCATAATCTGTATTCAGAAGGTCCAGCCTATAAAATATGGGCACTCCACCCTTAACTTGAGGTCCAATCTTCTCCCTTCCCCAGTTATGCTACTGTTTGGTGGGGAGGAGGGGGCAGAGCCTGGGCAGAGGTGGGGAACGGGAGCTAGAATGTGTTTCTGCCCTTCTAGGGCTGGAATATAGTGGGAGAAGAGGGAGAGGTGAAAGGGGAGTAGAAAAGCTCTCATGGGACTCAAACTGTCTCAGGGGTTTGTGGTCTGTGGGCTTGACACATTTGATTCTTTGGACAGCAGCCCCTCCCACCCCATCCCTGGGGGCCTTTCATCTGAAGCTCCCTTGACCCAAGTAAAGACATTTCCATTATGGCCAGTTGCTAATTCCTGTAACCCCCGGATACCTGGCAATATCTTTAGCTTCTCTCCAGTAGCATCTCTTTCCCACTTTGGGAACTCTCTTGGGACAGGACCAGAGCTGACTTCAAATTCACTCTTTGTGTGACCCACTTCTGCCCATGGGACACGTTTGCCCCTCTTTCCCTTGACAGAATCTGGGAGCCTAGGCTGCCTCATGCCGCCACTTCTTTTTTGACTTACTTGTCAGCTCATTTTAAGTTTGAAGTGAGAGACAGACAGCAACTCGTGTGTTCGCCAACTGTAGTCCTGTTGAAATGCTGTCAGCAGGCTGTAGACGAGCGACACATATTCCCCACCTTCCAAAATGGGGGAACACAAAGGCTGCATAGGCTCTTCAAGGAAAACCCCTTTCCCCAAGTCTGCAGAGCCCAGCTGCGTTTATGCCTTTTATATAAGTGAAAAGTCTAAGAGATGTCTCACCCATTCTTGGCCAGCTCTGAAGTTTCTGCATGGAAATAGAAAACAATTTGGGCTGTAACATGTCGATTCTGTGCTGTCGCTGATGCACCTTGGCTTCTCTTTGTTACTGGACGTTCAGTGGGGTCATCAGACATGGTGGTTTATAGCTGAATTCCAGTAGTATGATGGTTCAAGTTTTGTGTTTTTTTTCCTCATGAGACTCTTCAGTCCCAGTGACAATAAGGGATACAGACGGTTAAGGGGAGGAAGGCTCTTTCCTCAGTCCATTTCCCAGAAGCATTTGTGGCTGAGTACCTGTCTCACTAAGCCTCCTTCTTAAAATTAAGAAATGGCTGGTGAACCTGGGTGGCTCAGTGAGTTAAGTGACCGGCTCTTGATTTCAGATCAGGTCGTGATCTCACAGCTTGTGAGTTTGAGCCTACATAGGACTTCATGCTGACAGTGTGGAGCCTCCTTGGGATTCTCTTTCTGCCCCTCCACTGCATGCACATGCATGTGCTCTCTCTCTCAAAATAAATAAATGAACTTAAAAAAAAGAGAAATGGCTTATAGTTCTCCTTTTCAACTCTTACTAGAAGGGCAGCACACACCAATGTTAAGGTACATTAGGATGTTTGTCTCCGATTGGTTTTTAAAATGGTTTCCTAAGTATGGTGTCACAAACCTTCCATGTTAGTATCTAGCAGAGTACAGAGAAATACCGTAAAGCTATGTAACCACAGAGCAAGGCACAAAGTGGTTTTTGCTTCTCGCTTGCTCTTTTCATACTCCTACTTGGAAAATATACCTTGATTTTCATCTGCGCCAATCTTTTCTTATACAAAGTAGGGGCCTTCATTTTGAAATTTGGAATTCATTGTGATGGTTGGCTTAGAAGTTATGTTCTGAAATCGGTGAAAGTTACATCAAATTACAGATTCATCTTGCGCAGGGTGATTGCTGGTATTGGTTACCACTGTGAAAAGTACACTCAGAAAAAGAGCCTATGCTTTTGACCGTAAATGTCACCTGAGATGTAGCTCTCCTAAATTGGCCTACTAGGTTGAGATTAATGAGGAAGGTGGTGTGTATGTGTTCTCTGTGTGTGCGCGCGTGTGTGCATACCGTTTACTCACCCAGTCAATTTCAGTGAGGTAATACATTGAAGGCAGAAGTAAGCATGAGGGAGAAAAGTGGACACTGGGCACAGATAAACTCCTGCTCCATTCAGCTGTGCTAATTAGGACATAATACTGATTTTTAAAAAAAAAAAAAAAAAGGTCAGGCAGCACAGTTTAGTAAAACAAACACCCGACAAAATCTTCCCTGCCATCCACTTAGAGTCTGAGACCTTGTTTAGTTTTACCTCCACTTGTTATTAGCCTAGGTCATTTACAACCTTTCTGAGCGTCTCATTTCTGCATCTGTGAAATGGAGGCCAACCTATCTGTTGCATTGAACCCTCAGTTAAAGGGTGTACTGTTGATGAAGTTGTCTGTGCACTGCACAGTGGGCCCTTGCTGTAAGGCGTTATGGCCAAATGACAGTCGACATGACAGGGATCTGGAGATCCGGCACTGGCACTTGAGGGTCTTGAATCGGGTTTTCAATTTCAATTTGAACAGGTGCCCACTGGCTGTATTGACACAGCAGAAAGCCAAGGGCAGATTTGACAATGATTTGTTTAATTTGATTGATGTGGACTGCAGAACTGGGCCATTCAGTCTGCAAAATATCTAGGCTGTAATGATCTGATATTGGCTGTCTACATTCATCAGCCTAAGTGGATAATTAGCAAAACCCCATTTGACTTTGTGATGTATAGTAATTGTGACTATAATTGTGACTGTTTCCCAATTAAAAATCTCATCCAAAGTCGTGACTTTGGTTGTCACATCTGTGCAGATGATTTCCACATTTGCTCCTACCTCCATCTCTGAATTCTTTCTAAAAAGACTTTTATTTGTCCAGCACAGCCCCCAGGCATCTTCTACAGCCTCTGCCCGACACAGTTTCCCTCACAAATCTGCCCTTCTTCTATAACCCTCATTTCAGCTTGTTCCCACTGTTGTCGAGGTGAACTCTGACATCTCCCTGCCCCACACCTTCCACATTCTATGAACTGCCAGATTCTATCAATTCCATGAAGTATCTTCACATCTTCCCCCTCCTGTGTAATTCCACAGCCCTGCTATCCTACGACTTCATCAAGGCCCCACCTATGATGACAGAAACCCTGTAATTGGCCTCCCTTTTCCAGTATTGCCTCATTCCAATCCATCCTATACATTAATGCTCTCATCTTCCTTTTCTTCTTCTCCAAGAATCCCTGGGGGATTCTCACTGCCCGAAGGATGGAGTCTGTATTCTTCCACCTGGTGTCCTTAGCATGGCAAGGCCGGGCTCCAACCTGTCTTTCCAACTTTATCGTGTCTTACTCACCTTCACGCACACTCCTGAGCCACAGATCCTAGTTCCCTGATCTGACGTACGCTCATACACATTTTTTTTTTCTGGAAGCTTACTCCCCTCATTCAGCTCTCTAAACCCTACTCTCAGGGTTACCTAATCTTCAAGAGCCATACAGATACCACCTCCTCACTGCTCTCCTTTAGGCTTTTTATCCCTAATCTATAGTCCACTTCAGGGTAACAAGATTTGTCCTACTTCCTCCTCTGTAGACTGTGAGTTCCTCCCGGGTGGGCTTTGTACCAGTCATCTCTGCATTCAACAGTCTCCATATCTTGCATGTAATGGCTGCTTCTTAAATAAATTGAATAGATGAATGTCTATAAAGGAAGCAAGCTTTCCGGTATATTTGTTTCTACTTTCTTGTGTGGAAAGCAGCCACTTATTTAAATATTGTAAACTCATGTGTTTGGAATATTTTCCTTTGAGAATACTCCATATGTTTCTATGACTTTCTTCTTTCTGATAATGTGGGTCCTTTATCAGTGGTATGTGGCACTAATTATAGGGAAGAGGAAAGGAAATTCTGGAAAGTAGTTCACTGAAGAGGAAAATGAGCATAAAAGTTCTAACTGTACATGGAACAAATAATATGTTTGCTGAGGACATCTTGAAAGGCAATATTCCTCTATTTTAAGAGAAATAATGATAACTTTAAAAAGTAACATCTTAGAAGTTTTTAGGAGAAAATGAATTTATAAGAACTATAGAATAATCGAATCATTGAGGAGTTGGGCGAGACTTTTACAAGAATTTGGTAGCCCACTGGATTTGACAAGAGAGGGGAAAATGGCTGTTTGGTTGGAGAAAAGGACTAATGGAGACAAATTACAGGAATGATACTCATTTTGATGGAATTTTGGAGTGATGGGGTTCGGAGCTGATGGCCAAGAAAGAATGCTTTGGTGCAAAAAAGGTGATTTTATTAAAGCATGGGGACAAGACCCATGGGCAGTTGTGGCGGCTGACTGATTATATACTGTGGAGTTAGAGGAGGTAAGGGCAAAAGGGAGGCCTCCAGAAGAACTTTCATGTGCTAAAGAAGACTCATAAGATCCCCGAGGCCTTGATATCATCAAGCTTAGGTTATTTCTCCTCTAGTAAGGCATTGACTGTAGGACGGTAGGGGATTCTGGGGGAAATGTTAGATTCTGTATTTGCCTCAAGTATTTGTCAATGGGCTTCAGGTTATAAGGACATTTTATGTTACCTGCCATTTCCTTCTCGCCTTTGTTCCCCACATCACTGTGGAGGGAGGGGTGATATTAGGGCTCCAGGAAACTGAGTCTATAGGTCTCTGGAGATTGGACTACTGATAAGCTTGCCTTTTTCTTGTAATTTACTAAGATATTTGTAAACTGATGTAGACTCATGTCCTGCTTGACTGTGATTGCTTTCAGTTAACCATTTGTTTTCTTTCCTTTCCTTTGTTCTTGAGCAGCCAGGAGTGCCTGAGGAATATCACACACATCTCACCTGAGGGGGTGGGGGGTGGATGTGCCAGCTTGTGCTGGACCTTCAGTTAACCTTATGCTCCCTCAGCAGTTTCACTCTGAGAATAGATGGATGGCGAACTGCTTTTGTTTTGTCAGTCCCCATTGATGAGGGGTATTTTTTGGGGTGATAGTGGGGTTCATGGGGTCTGGAGCCAACATCAGGAAACAATTCTTGAAGTTGTCTTTGGTGCAAAAAGGTGATTTTATTGAAGCACAGGGACAGGACCCGTGGGCAGGAAGAGCTGCCCTGGGACCATGAGCAGACGCTGGTTATATACTACGGAGTTGGGGGAGGTGAAGTCCAGGGGAAGTTTCCAGTGAGATTTTCATATGTTAAAGAAGACTCACTGGATACTGGAGGCCTAGCTATTGACTAGCTAAGGTTGTTTTCCCTCTAGCAAAGCATTAACATTAAGACAGTAGGGAGGTCACAGAGAAACAGTTTTACTCCGCCAGCCTCATGTATTTATCAATCGGCTGCAGGTTATAAGGAAACTCAGTTCTACCTATCATTTCCTTCTGCCTTTGTTTCCCACATCACTATGGAGGAGTGATGGAGACTTAGGCCCTGAAGGACTATGATCTCTCTCGATTAACCATTTGTTTACTCCTTTTCTTTGTTCTTGGACAGCCAGGGGTGCCCGAGGAATATCACACATATCCTACCTGGTGGGAGGGGCGGTGTTTGTGGCCCGTCAGCTTGCCTCATGCTCCCTCATCACCCATCATATTGGGGAACACGGTGAAAGAGAATATGGGCAAATCCAAGCAGTCAGTTTAATGCAAAGGATAGTGTGAAGGATGCGGTGAGACTTGAGGATGGAGGCAGGATTTCATCTGGACACATTTCATGGGAATAAAATAAAGTGAACATTTAATGGTTTATTTTTAGGTTCAACAAAAAGCCCCAACTCATTAAAATGTTCCACACTGAGATCTCTCCAGGGGATCTGAGTTGGAGCTTTCTGATGGTACCATGGGATCAGTGACTGAAGGCGGTCCTGATAAGGATGTTTGCTTAACATACTCCTTTACACACAGTAGCTGTTAGGTTGAATGCTGCTGGGTTAAAAACCAGTATTAACTATTAAATATTCACAAAGTTTCAGATGTATATCTGCCTACAGGCAAGAAAATGAGCTCTGTGTACAGCCATTATACCCTTCAGATTTTCCAGAACATCTTTTTTTTCTTTCTTTTTTTTTTTTTTAAGTAAGCTCCATGCTGGAGCCTAAGGTGGGGCTTGAACTCATGACCCTGAGATCAAGACGGGAGCTGAGATCAAGAGTCAGATGATCAACTGACTAAGCCACCCAGGCAGCCCTAGAACATCTATGGTTTTAAGTAACTTTGCTATTTTCAATACATGTTTAAGTGTAAGACTAAGATTTTGTAACAAAGTTCAGAACTCAAAGAAAAGCTGCAGAAAATGTGGAGATTGTAATTGTGGGGTCTATCGAGGTCCCTTCTGTTGGGGGAATTGATTCTGTTATAAATTATTTTATTATCTTACAGATACTTTGTAAACTTGAGATTGGGTTTGTTGGCCACACCAGGGCTAACTTAATTTCAGGCTCTGCCAGCTCTCTCTTGTTTCTTCCCCACTTACTAAAACACAAGTGCTCAGGTTAACAAGGAAATGAGAGTGTCAAGAGGAAGAGCATGTAAAGGTCAGCATGTCCCTATTTCCACTTACATTTGCTTCCCTGTCTCCTGAAGGTGCTCTTGTTAAGGTCGCCACGACCTCCAAGTGGCTGGATCCACTGGCTTTTCACTCTGTACCTTACTTGACTGTTCAGCAGTATTTGGCACAATTGATGTTACCTCCTCTGTAAGCTATTTCTCCCATTGTCTTTCAGAACACTTGTCTCCTTCTACCTCACTGGCTGATTTCTTCAGTCTCCTTCGCTGAATTATTGTTGTCTCCACAGCCCTGAAACGTTCCTGAGTCCTGCAGCTCAGGCCTTAGACCCCTTCTCTAGCTATACTTACTCTCACTTTCATGACTCAAAAACCATCTACTGACTGATGACTCCATAACACATGTCTTGAACCCCATCGTCCTGAACTCCTGCCTTGTGTAAGCAACCCACTGCCCCACATCTCCACTTGGATCTTCTTAGACATATCACCATTTTCTCAGACAGAGTTCAACTCTTTTTCCACCTCTTTTTCCTCTCCTGAAAACTTTCAAGCTTCTAATTAAGCATATCTTTGCTCAGAAGTATATATAATTATCATAAATACTTAACATAGCTTATTAAACTCAAAAGAAATGACTTGTTTAACCTCACACATTGTAGAAATCATTAGCCTAATTTTGTAAATATTGGCATCTAACGCCATTCTTAAAAATTGTCACGCCCTGTCTTTCACTGTCAGTATTGACGTTATAAATGGAAGGTGTGACTTTCTGGCGATTGCTGGGTGCTTTCTTCTTCATCTGCTAGGGTGATTATGTATAACCCAGGCCCAGCTGAAATCTAAGTGGAGTTTGTATATGAAATTGATAATTGATGTTGGTACAGCTTTTTACAAATTGGTTTTTAAAAATAATATATCATTTGAGATGCGCTGAAAACTCTGAGTTAATTAAAGCAGGTTTCATTTTTCTTGCCAAAAATTGAAGCTCGAACAGACTTGGTGATTTGTCCAAATCACACAATATAAATGTTAAAGTTGCTTTCACAGCCCTGGGTCATCTGACTCCAAATCCCATTCTTCTCCTGATACTTTAAGTGATTTTCCCTTCAAAGTAACACCCAGGAAGTTTTTCAGGCAAAATACACAGTAAAGCCATGATGAGAGGGATCAATTATTTCATATATGATTTTCAGTGATTATCTGCACTATTAGGAAATCAGCACCATGTCCTTGACATTTTTCCAGGGTGAGTGACCTGCATTCGCTATTCTACCATGTTGATGCTTCCTAGTTTTTAAAGTTATCTTCAATTATCCAAAAGATAAATAAATAGACTGGAGGAATAGGGAAAGAAGCAAATAACATTAACTTTTAAATCAACATTCCAAATGAAAAGAAATGATTTGCCACACACGTTGGGGCTGATAGTCTGTGATAAGCAGCAGACCAGTGTTCAGTTTCATGCTGTTTTTTTTCTGAAACCCCTTTATTTATTTTTCATTAATCTGTCTCCCTTGTGTGCCTGGTGCTCAGTAATCTGCTCATCTGTAGCGTGATCTATACTATAATCCATTGCTTCTCCCTGCATGCATTTTAATGAAGCAGTTTTTGCCTCCTTTACATAACTGCTGTCCCGATTTCATACTACAACATAACCATTCATTGTCACATCATTGAAAGCAAATCTTTAAAGGAATACCTCAAAATGGGGTATATCCAAATTTTTTTATGCTTTTTTTTTTTTCAAGAGGGCTTTGTGAATTCAGCAGAATGTCATCATTTCATGTTTGGTAGATGCCCAGGTTTGGAATCAGATAACCCTGGACACCAGTGCAAATGAGAAGAACATCGGCCTCAGTGTACCTTCGCGTCCCATCCCTTGGCGGGCTGCTCTGATTCCCTGCCCTGGGCCCTGGAGTGGTGTCTGTAGCTAAAGAGCCATAGCGGGCTGAGCAGGAAGTGCTTGCTTGTCCTTGCTGTTTGTTTCTGTCTTCCTGCTAGCTTGTCTTGCTCCTCTGTTGCACGGTCACTGGCCTGGCCTTATACTTTTTGCTCTGCTCTACCCACTGGGCTTGGCACACTTCAGGCCTGTGTTTGTCCTCCTGGCTTCTGACCGTTGCTCTCTGTGTGAGTTTGATTCATGGTCTTGTTCTAATGCTGGTATCCTGGCTAATGTCCCTCTCCTGGCTGTTCAGGGAACCAGAAAGCTCCTTGTCCTGAACTTCTCCTTCCACAGCTTGCATCAGCCTGCATTCATGGCTTTTATTTTCAAAACGTTTTTTTTTTTTTTTTTTTTAATATTTATTTGGGGTACCTGGTTGGCTCAGTCGGTTAAGAGTCCGACTTCAGCTTGGGACATGACCTCACAGTTTGTGGGTTCAAGCCCCACGCTGGGCTCTGTGCTGACAGCTCAGAGCCTGGAGCCTGTTTTAGATATGTGTCTCCTTCTCTCTGCCCCTCCTCCACTCACACTCTGTCTTTCTCTGCTTCTAAAAAATGAATACGTGTTCAAAGAAAATTTATTTATTTATTTTGAGAGAGCACACATGTGCATGAGCAGAGAAGGAGCAAAGAGAGAGAGGGAGAGAAAATCCCAAGCAGGCCCCATGCTCAATCTCACGAACTGTGAAATCACGACCTGAGGTGAAATCAAGAGTAGGACACTTAACCAGCTGAGCCACCCAGACGCCCCATCTCTTCATCCCTTCTTTTTTTTTTTTTTAATGTTTTAATTATTTCTAGGAGAGAGAGACAGCGTGAGCAGGGGAGGGTCAGAGAGAGAGGGAGTCACAGACTCTGAAACAGTCTCCAGGCTCTGAGCTGGCAGTCAGCACAGAGCCCGATGTGGAGCTCGAACCCACGAACTGCGAGATCATGACCTAGGCGAAAGTCGGACGCTTAACCGACTAAGCCACCCAGGCGCCCCTCTTCGTCCCTTCTTAATCTTGCCTTAATTTCTGTCCATTCATTCATTCATTCATTTAGCAACCAACTATTAAATGTCTGAGGTGTGTTGTTGACACAAAGATAAATATTAAAAAATTTTTTTTAATGTTTTTTATTTATTTTTGAGAGAGAGAAAGAGAGAGGGAGTGTGAGCAGTGGACGATCAGAGAGAGAGGGAGACACAGAATGTGAAGCAGGCTCCAGGCTCTGAGCTGTCAGCACAGAGCCCAACACAGGGCTCGAACCCATGAACCGTGAGATCATGACCTGAGCCAAAGTCACACACTTAACCAACTGAGTCACCCAGGCACCCCTATTTCTAATCACTTTTAAAGGCTGAGTATGGTTTAACTAGATGATGGGCAGGGGAAGGAGAAAGAGGCAGATAGCACATCCATGCAGAGGGTCCAGCATGTAGGGAGTCCTGGGTGCAGCCAGCAATGTCATTTTGCTGGAGTGTAAAGGATGTAACAGGTAGAATAAAACTGTGAGGCTGGAGAAGGAAGCTGTTACTAAAGCCATGAACATCGACATCACAATCAGGATCTTGGGCTTTTATTTTTACTTAGATTTTCATCTCACACAGACCACTCTGGCAAGAAAATATGCACATGTGGATATCATTAGGATATTGTTGCCACATGTTCCGACAACAGGTGACAGAGCTGTGAACTATAGTCATAACAGCAGGAGTAAAGAGAAGAGATGGGTCCAGAAATACAGAGATGAGCTGTAGGGCTGATGGAGGGGAGAGAGGAAGCATAGGCTTTCTAACCTGGGCCAGTGAGCGGATCATCAGATGAGAACGGAGGTAGAGACAGAAGACGGTTTAGAGGGAGACAGTATGTTTAGCTTTAGGGCAACTCACTTAGAAAAATGATGTTGAGTCTGATGCTGGGGGAGAGGTATGGGCACTCAGTGCCAATTAAAGAAGGATCCATACATGGGAGGTAATTGAGAGCAAGGGAATGAATGAGCTACCCCAGGAGGTGTGGAGAGAAGGAAAGGCAGGAACCTGGAAAGGCAGCTTGGAAGGTGTTGGAATAAATCACGGGGTGGTATGAGGACAGGGGAGTCCGGTGTCATGGCAGCAAAAAAACCCCAAAAACCCAAACCAAAAAACCAACACCAATATGCTGAATGCTGTAGTCTTGCAGTAAAAAGATCACAAAATGCACCTTCGGTATGAGGTCATGGTGCGAATAAGCCAGATTTCAATAGTCTGCGGACTGGGTGAGAGGCGAGGAAGTAGCGATGTTAGGGACAGAGTAGGCAGAGTTTTGGAAGAGAAAAGGTTCAGAGGTATTGGGCTGTGATTGGCTCCAGTGACTAGAATCCAAGGGTACTTTTTTTTTTTTTAAAGATGGAAGATAACTTCAGCATTTCTCTCTCTCTCTCTCTCTTTTAAGATGGGAGATGCTTGAGCCTGTGTACAGCCAGAGATGTAAATATTCAGAAGGTGGGATGAAACAAGGTGCTGTTATCTGTGACCCTGGCTGCCCGACTTCCCTGGGAACTCCCAGCTCTGGGTACTATTTCTCCTTCCAAAAGATGAAATTTGTCCCTTTCCCATTTGGAGAATATAGGTCTGTCTGTTTGGCCTTCAGATCTCTTATGTTTTCAGTCAACTCGCAGGTTCAGTGATTGATTTATTGATGGCCCAGAGAAACCTAAGTGTGTTTGTTGGCCTATGGCGGTCCTGAGTCAGCCTAGAGTGAGAACAGAGAAAGAATAATAGGAGGTAGAAAGGAATATTCTTACCTTCGACATCCCTGTCTTTCTGTAATCCTCACTTCCTCCTGGACTCAGCTGGCAGGGAGCTGTTGGTTTCAATGGGAATAGCATTATTTTCGGGTAGAAAAAAACTAGGAAATGGTCAGTTTGCTCTTGCTTCTGGAAACCTGTGATTGAGGCCGTTATTGAAACTGCCGGTATCCATTCCAGGGGCAAAGGAGCTCAAAAGCTCCCAGAAGCCATCTCAAAGCTGTGACACTGAGATCCCATTTGCTAGCAGCTGAGAGCAGAGAAAAGTTGGCATGGACGATAAATGTGACAATGCTTTATAAACCAGAACATGCTCGACAAATGTCAGTTATTACCTTCCTTTCTGAAAGCTGTCTGCAGAAATATTTGCCCAAAGACCCCACAGTAACTCAAAGGCAATTGTATTCCTTTTTAAAGCATGTGTTTTATCGCGGCATAGGAAACTAAACTTCATTTTCTGCTTAATGCCCACTTGACAGACGTGGTGGAATAAGAAATCTCCGACCATCTCTTGTGTACCGCATAAGTGTGTGTTGAAGCAGGTCTGTTATCGAGTAACCACAACACTATATGAAAAGCACTTCTCCACCATGCCTCCTTGACGGCTGTGTGAATAATAAACAGCCAATAAACATCACAGCGCTAAAGCCCAATTAGTATTAGTGTGGAAAAGACTTTCATCCATTTCAGGGAAAAATATATATAGTACTGAGTTATAATCAGGGGAATGATGAGCAATATATGGGCAAATAACAAAAAAGAAGCCCATTAGGACTCATGGTTGGTAACACATTCACCGTTAGTGCTTAGAAAGGCACTGAAGTAAAAACAGGAATATTAGAAAAAAAAAAAAAAAAGCAGGGACAGCCTGGCTGGCTCAGTTGATAGAGCATGTTAGTTTTGATCTCAGGGTTCGGAGTTCAAGCCCCACGTTGGATATAGAGATTACTTAAGAAAAAAAAAAAAACCCAATAAGAGCATTGCCTTGTGTGGTCTGATTTGTAGAGACAAGGGAATCCAACCCCAGTCATTCTTTCCCAAACCCAATCCCAAACCCAAAGTTCTCTGTATCTTACCTATTGGTACCTGACTATGTATGAAGATTACTTTATCGAATTCAAGGCTCTGTTCATGGTTAAAACACACATTATTGGGAAAAGTAGCATTTAAAACCTTTGATCGTTATCCCCACATGTGAATGAGTTTCTGTTTTTTTCTCTGAAGTAGGATGTGTATTCCTAAGTAGGAGGCAAGGCAAAAAGGGCAGTGAGAGATTCTCTTCACAGTTTGCCCGGGACCAGGGCAGCCTGAGGTGTTATGACAGAGGTGGTGGTGATTTACCCCGTACCCATCCTTGTCTGTGGTCCAAGAGCCCAGATTTCACTGTGGGTAAACCAGTGTCCCGCGAAAGACACGTTTCTAAATTTCCCCCATCTCACTCCTTCCAGCAAGGGTTGCCAATCAGACACAGGCAGAAGTTACTTAGTGTAAGTCTCAAGAACACTCCTTGAAAATGGGGCAGGCCTCGAAGAAGCATTTTTTGCCTTCCTACCTCATTTATCCTTCGTTCTGCTCAGAATACAGATACGACGACCCACAAAGAGCTGGTGCTCTAGCAGCCATCTTAAAAGTATAAGAAGGAACAGCACTATCAGAACAGAGAGCTGAATGTGACCTCGGTTTCCCATAACAACAGGGAGTTCTCACAGCAGCCCTGGGCACCTCACCTTTGGATTTCTTATTACACAAGAAAGAAAGAAAAGTAAAGCCATCCTTTTCTCAGGTCCCTGCCTTCTCATGGCTGAAGTCAATTCCTAAGTGATGCAGATGTAGATACATTTTCTAGTAAACACACACCCACACACACAGACACTAAAATAAAACAAAATTTTAAAACCCTGGGCAGAGTTCCGTGTCTTTTCCTGGATTCTCCACCCAAAGATGGATGTGAACACTTGGTAAGCTTTCAGAAGAGACACTTCCCCCCCGCCCCCCACATACATGTCTTACCTTGTCCACATACATTTATCAGACATGTGTTTGTCTGTAGTATGCCACTGAGCCTCCTGATAGAAATATGCCTTGTTTTCAAGTTGTTCACAATCTGTGACAGATCACACAGATGCAAGCATGATAAAATATTTGAAAGGCAATAGCTGCAAAGTCAAGTTAAAAAGACTAGACATATTTGGGGAGAATATAAAAAGTGATATAAAATGTCTCTCCGAGAGGATTATTGTGCAAAGAATGTTGACCTGGCAGTTCATATATCATGTGAGAGCAAAACCAGTGGCAAAGATACTGATCTAGAAAGGATTTTTGGTGAAATGGGATTTCAGAGGTGAATTCACCAAGGAGCCAGGGACACGTACCCTTCCTTCGAGGCTCTCATCGGCATGGGCTCCTTCTAACTTCTCGGGAGATGGGCTAGACACATGTTCCGTGTTCTTCTGTGTTTCTAACGTGTGCAAAAGCAACTAATTTTAATTGGAATCGGTTCAGATCACTGTTTCTTTCCCGTCTGACTTCCCTGTGTCATGCTGCCCCTTCTGTTGGATGGTGGTGAAACAGGTGGGGCATCTCTGGGATCCAAGTAAGAGTAAATTGGGCCCAGGGTGCCTTTAGTTTGCATTTAGTGGGACACAGTTATGGGGACCACAAGGACTTCCCTGTGTAGTTACATGATTCCTAGCCATCCTCCCACCATAGTGGCATCATGACCTGAAGGTGTGAGCCCGAGCTCACACAGAGTGATATCAACACTAGAAGTATTTGAGCAGCAGAGGAGAACCATGTGTGAAATGTATAGAGCCAGAAGCTACTCCGGATGATTCTTTCAATCGTTTATATGCTTAAAAAATTTTTGTAATGTTTTATTTTTGAGAGGGGGAGGAAGGTTGGGGGGGGGACAGATGATTGGAAGCAGGCTCCATGCTGTCAGCAGCAAGCCCAAGGTGGGGCTCGAACTCATGAACCCTGATATCCTGACCCGAGCTGAAGTCAGCTAAACTGACTGAACCACCTAGGCACCCCTCCATCATGTGTATACTTTTTTATTTTTTTTTTAAATCATGGCAAAATAGACATGCCGTAATTTACCACCTTCACCAGTTTGAAGTTCAATGGCATTAAGTGCATTTACGTTTTTCTGCTGCCATCACCACCAAGCATCCACAGGACTCTTCATCCTGTAAAACTGAAACTCTGGAGCCATCAAACAGTAGGTCTCCCCATTTCCCGCTGCCACCGTCGTCCCTGCAACCATTATTCTACTTTCTGTCTCTTTGAATGTGACTGCTGTAGGTAGCCTCATGTCAGTGGAATCATACAACATTTGTCCTTCTGTGACTGATGTATTTCATTTAGTACAATGTCATTAAGGTTCATCCATGTTATAGCCTGTGTCAGAATTTCATTCATTTTTAAATGCTGAATAATATTCCATTGTACGGATTCGCCACACTTTATCTGTTCATCTTTCGATGGACACTTGGCTTGCTTCCACCTCTTGGCTCTTTGGAATAATGTTGCTGTGAACATGGATGCAAATACCTCTTCAAGACCTTGCTTTCAATTCTTTGGGATGCAACTGATATGAAAAATTTTAAGTGGAGGATTATGTTCTCATTGATGCCTAGTTAAAATGGAAGTTCTCTCCTATAAGGAATATTTTTAAATGCAGTACGTGCAATTGCAAAAACTCCACATATGGTCTTTTTCTTTTTTGATAGGAATTGCACAACATAGAATCTATCAGAATTCCTGTACTCACAAGCACAAACCGATAGCAGTACTGCAAAATACAAAACATCGATGATATCCATGTATGAAGGCCTGTTTTATGTAACCCGGCTATCAAAAAAATATTTTGATCAACCATACAGAGGAAAGACTGATGTATCTTTCTATTTTCCCTAGAGGAAATCTTTTGCATTTTAAACTTTATAAAATAATTCTAATGAAGACGGATCAAACATTATGGCAAACAGGGCTGCTAATCTCCAAGTCTTCCCAGGAGAATAAGAGAAAACATTTGTGTTCTATCCTTTAAAGTGGCAAACCGAGGAAGGGAGAAATACATACAGTTAAGTTTCTGTATGAAAAGAGCCTCACTATTCATATCCTGGCACACAAATGAAAAGGTTTAATAGAATTTGAGTCTAAGTGAGCTTAAAGATCCTCTCATCAACCCCTGTAATTTTATAGATGAAGCACATAAAGTCCCTGGGGGGTAAATGATGCTGTCAAGGTCAAGCCCTCTGGGTCCCAGGACCAGGCCCCATTGCAGACCTTTTGGTCCTCAGTCTGGTGTGTTTTCTCTCTGTCACATTCATGTTAGATTTGGTGGGGGAGTTTTAGACAGAGTTGTTCAAAGCCGTATTAATACTACTTTATGAAAATGGATTTAGAAGTTTTTGCTGGAGGTCTAAAAATATTGAGTAAGTTCTCATTTATTTAGATTGGCTTGAGCGTATGGCCTGCCTGAAGGTCTCAGAAAAGGGTAGATAAATTTTCAAGATCCTTTTTGCCTTAATAGTGTGTGATTTTCATTCATCTATCCTCTTTAGCAAGAATTTCTTGAGGCATCTTTTATAAACAGAGCATCATATTGCACACACAGAATAAAATAATAAGATAAAAAGTGGACTGTAAAACAGAGCTCTCAGCTCGGATGCAGACAGAACCACACCGGTCAGGTGCCTAAGCAAAAGGATAGGAGGTCCTAGGTATAAACTGAATAAAATGACTGAATAAAATCTTCATTGGCCGAGGCCACTGCTAGAGCTTCTGCCCATGGAGGTGAATGAAACACCCAAAATACAGTGCGTTTGGTTCAGCTGAAAATGAAGGTTTGTGATAGTTGTGAATTCTTGCTATCATTGTTAAAACCTTCCATTTGAAACAGCTATTCCTGTTTCTGCGGTGCTGGGGAGAGGAGATGTTCAGTAAGTGTTCCCAGCCTGTAAATGAACAGTCATCCATGTTAAAAAAAAACAAAAACAAAAACACAAAAACAAAACAAAACACCCTCTGGGAACTTAATATCCAGTTGGGGAGCAAACCCTGCTCCCCACCTCCTAACCAGTATACAAACACACAAATTTAATAATAGTACCTGGCACTTCTTAAAATTATGATAAAGAGAGTGGAATGCAATAACATCTGCATGGGCAAATATGTTCATTGAACTTCTTAAATTAAGATGCATGTAAAGATTGTCTTTTAGATATTTAAGAGGCATAAGCCATTATTTTCAGTGTTCTCCCAGTTAGGCATACTGTTCTTTACAACCATGTTGAGGTTGGACAGTGTAAGCAAGCAGGTGTCTTAGGTGGTAATGGAGCCCCTTGCTGGAGTGGGGCCCACAAATGGGGAAGTTCATGCAAGGAGATGGGTCGGAGGAGGTCAATGTCCCAGCTTGGGTGGGAGAAAAGAATCAAGGTAAATGTCTTGAAATCAGGTGCATTGTTATGTCCAGAATTTTATCCACTATTTCTTTTCGCAGTGGGGGAGGGGGAAGTAGCATGTAAAATTATCTTATTCTAGTCTGCGGTTTTCAAATCAACAAAATTAAATGAATAGATTAAAAAAAACATATAGTGGAACCCTTCCATTTCCTACCTTGCCCTTACTCCCAGTCGAGCCTCTCTGAGTTCTGGGCTCCCTGCTGGGAGAGTCTCCTTAGCAAGTGGTGAGTGTGTTTGTGTGTGTGTGCACGCGCGCGTGTGTGTGCGTGTGTGCACGTGTATGTGTTAGGGGGTGGTGGGGATAGAAGGAAGTTGATGTGAGATGCGTTTGTCAAGAGTTTGTCAAAAATCAGAGGGAGAGTCTCCGTACCCTGCTTCCCAAGCAGAGTGCTGGGAAAGTGATAAAAGCTTAGAAAGAAGGGGAGTAATTTGAGACCAAAAGGGCCTTGTAATCCTAAGACAGAGTCCTGAGGAGGTTGAAAGACCACAGGGAAGGGAATGTCTTCACAGAGTGTAGGCCGAGAGGGTATGTGCAGGTCTATAGGTTCTGGTAGCTTTCCATGTCCTAAACAAGCAAAGAATCACTAGATGATGGTGATGCCCACACGTGTGGCATTGGAAGGAAGGGATGGAGTCAGATGAATGGGATCAGGGGATGTCTTAGCCATCATTCAGAGGCTGCAGCCAATGACCAGATGCCTCCCTTCCCCATACTTGGCATGGCTTTGACCTCCTGGAAATTAGACACAACCCAAGGGTAAAGCTCAGGGTCTCCAACTAACCAGGGAACTTCCTGCTGTCTGAGAGGATTAGGCCTTCTACATAGAAATTAAGTTTTATGATAGAAGAATAAAGTTTTATTTCTGGCATCCCAGAATTTGTTCACTGAGAGTCATGCCCACTATACGAATTTATTTTTCTCCCTAAAATACGTCTTAAACAATTACTCTTGTCTTTGTTTGAACTGCTGAAGTTTCACAGGCAGGATCTGGATAAAAATTCACACACTATTCACACACTAGTCAAGGAGTCAAGACTGCCTGACTCCTCGTGGTTTCCAGCCAATTTCCTGGTAACTGTGCAGAGTTTAGAAACTTCAGACTAAAGATTTGACGTGACACTCTGTAGAAATAAAGCCTATAGCAAAACCCACCAGAGCTGTCCTTCAAATGACTGGACTCTCTTCTGGAAACATTTCTGGGAAGGTTGTTGTGGGGCCTGTGACTGTTGAGACTCTCCCAGAATTACAAAATGTGAAAATGGAATTCATCAATGCAGTATGAGCTGAACTCTTAGGCACTAAAAACAATAGCATCTTGGTAGAAAGCAGAAAGTGAGGGAATAGAGTATATCCTAAGCCAAAGCTTACCAGCTCCCCATTTCTTGGAGGTACGGAGGCTGAAGGGAGAGTGAGTGTCCAAAGGCCAAGTCCTGTAAAACCATCTAAAACTTTATGATCAGTTTGGCTCTAGCCAAGAAGCCAGGAAGGGAAGGCCATTTCTTTAAGTACAGAATGAGTGCTTCATAGGCACAAAAGTCAAGAGATCTGTGAACCTGCATTGGTACTTAAGCAGGTGATCAAAAATAGAGATGGAAAGAAAGGCAAGCTCAGGATTCTACCCAATTTAAGCCTTGCACAGAGTCCTCTCCCTCCCCCTTTAAAAAAAGTTGAAGTGAAATTCACATAGCATGAAATTAACTATTTTAAAGTATATAATTCCGTGGCTTTGAGCACATCCATGATGTTGTACAACCACTACCTGTATCAAGTTCTAAATTATTTTCATCACCCCAAAAGTAGTCACTCCCCATTCTCCTCTGTCTTTGATCCCTGACAACCACCAGTATGCTTTCTGTCTCTATGCATGTACTTTTATCTGCATAATCATATAAATGAAATCATATATGTGACCTTTTGTGTCTGGCTTCTTTAGTATAATGTTTCTGAGGTTCATTCATGTCTTTGTAGCATTAAAGTGCTTACCATTTGACCCACTACTTCTGATAGACCGCAGAAAAAGTAACATTTACTTGTACGTGTTTATCACAGCTTTGAAAAGAGGAGATTTAAGGTCCATTTCATCTCTCCAAGTAGACCTCTTCCTCTTCTGGATTCTTTAATCCTCATTTGAAATGGACACTGGTTGTGTTTGCCACCCAGACTCAGAGCCCCTGGTAACAGCTCCTGATTTTGTGTAGGGCATGGTCTTCCCCCCGCTCAGCCTTTGGAGTTCAGGTAGCATTGATCCAGATTCCTCACTCCCAGAGTGGGCACTGTTTTCAGAATGCCTGATAAGGGCTTCCATGTCCTTGGCCCCAGTTCAAGATGGCATGGATCCAGTTGCATGGATCCCTCACGGAACTACAGAGATGTGTTTCCTTTCTGTTGGGCTTGAAGCTGGAAGGTGTAAGCCTGCTGGATGTCTCCATGTGGAGAGCCAAACCAATACAAAAGAAAGCAGAGGGAAAAGGTGTGAGAGAGCTGAATCCTGGCCACATTGTTTGGCCACTTTGACCAGCCATGTTTAATTAGTTACAACTCTTTTTTTTTTCTTTTCTTACCAGAGTTTGAGTTGGATTTCTGTCGTTTACAACCTGTCACTACAAGGTATGAACATGACCATATTCACCTCCATCTGGGGCAGTGTGGATGAGGATGTTCTGACCCCACACTCAGGAAAATCTTTAGTGTTCTTTGAAGTGAGGACTCCCATACTCTGTTTTCTCAGTTTTTTTAGGTAGTGCTTTACACTTTTATAGTAGTAGCGGAAAAGTAAAACACTATGGCGAGTTTTGATATTTGCCTACCGATCTATTCATATCTGTATTTTTAATCTTAAGTATTTTTAGTGTAAATTTATGTGAAAAGTGAAAAAAATTCTGAACTTCTTTCTCTTTGGTTTCATGACATTAGATCTTTGATAGGGATATTCTTTTTAGTTCAATAGAATGAAGGATAGAATTTCATTCAATAGAATAGAAAAAATGTGGGTCATGTAACCAGTAAAAACCCCTCAAGAAATAACATTTTACATCATCAAGGTCCTTCTGATTCAAGCTGTCATAAACACTGCAAACAGAAAAAAAATAGCTTTGAAAAATTAGAGTAGCTATTTCCCTCATTCATTTTAGATTCTCATATTTCACACTAATAAAGATGGCAGCTTTGTATATTCCCAGAAAACATTCTCCCCCTCCAATGTGACTCAAGGTTTGGTACTGATTGTAATTATTTTTTGGGGGGGGAGATACATTTGTAGGGTTTGGATGAAGCCAGCCATTGCTTGTTCAACATTTCAAGCCCAGAAAGATGAGTTAAGTCTTGAAGGAAATGACGTTGAATTTGTATCATGTTTAGCTGCTTTGATTCAGACACCAGTTAAAAGCAAGAATATCAGAAAGATTTTGGATTGTATATGTCTCTGAAAAAAACAAAACAAAACAAAACAAAAAACAAGACAGTTCAGCAGTCTGATGAATAAGATCTAAGAGTTGTCTAGCTACAGAGACAAGATGGCAGATGATTCCTAAGACCTGCTTGTGATATTTTAAAAATTCAGTAAAAGTGTTTGATTGATTTCAGACTTCTTATTAAAACAGGGACTGCTAGTCACTCGGCAATGTTCTGATCCATGATCCTTAAAAAAAATCTGGCAATTCTATGCTATAAGGTATAGGATAATTATTGCAGAGCTCAAAGTACCCTGAGGGCATGAAGGGAAGCAGATGGTGTCCTGAACAATTGCTGTTTGCTTGTCCTGCACCCAACTTCTTAAACCCAGAGGTTCTCAAACTCTTACGTGAGAAGGCTCTTGGTGGGATCTCTGCACTTCCTCCTTCCCTTCTCTTCCCCTCTACTCCCCCTGGCTCTATTTAAAACAATTCTATAAAAATATCAAACAGGATTTATGAAAACACTGATGCCGTTTAGATGGAATGCCAATGATAGAACTGATTTATTTTTAACGTGATTGTTCTATTATTTTTGCCAAACCATGAAAGAATCCAAACACACAAGAATCCAGACTGACAGCCACTTGGAAGGCATTCCCAACTTCTTGCCCTCCCTGGGCGGCACTTTGAAAATTGCTGTGATAATTACCTAGTGCAGTGCTTCTTAACCCTGGTTGCATATTAAAATCACCTGGGAAGATTTTAAAGCCTTCTCACTCCAGACCAATTAAATCAGAAACTCTAGGGATAGGGCCTAGGCTTCAGCAGTTTGTGAAAGATCCTCAGGTAATTTTAACATGCAGCCAGGGTTGAGAACCAGGGGCTTAATGTCATGTTTCGTTACTGTTGGAGTCGGGACACTGTGATAACAAAAGGCAGAGGTGAGCGCCCTTCTCTGCCCTTTATAGCCCTCTGGTTTTTATCTGATTGGAGTTATATAAAGCCTAAGTGGAACTAAGATTATGCCTGGTAATTGTCATGGTAATGCCCTAGATTTTTCTATCAAATCCAATCTTACTTGTGATGGGAGCCGCAGAAGTGACTCTAGTGATGTTAAAATATTTCTGCTACTATTTAGAATATTCACCATTAAACTCAATAGAGTTTTTCCATAAAATTTCAAACATGAAAACTTTTAGAAACAGCAGATCTCACCTGAATAAAAAAATTATCATTAATTGTAAAGTGTGCTTGATCACAGAGAATTATCTAGGCAATCTGCATCACGTATAGCCTTTAATGCCTTCTATCTGCTGAATGTGAGTTCTGCATATTGAGCACAAAGTTGCAAATTTCTCTAGCTTATGCCTCATCACTCCCTTCTTTGATTAAATATACAATAAGTGGGATTTGAAAATCATAAAGCTTGGATGGACCTGTGGAAACCATTTTGTCTAGCCCCATCAAGTTGCAGTTGTATGCCAAATCCAGGAAGCGAGTCAGGGTACTAAAGCTTCAAAGCTCCATATGAGACCAAGGTCAAGTGGACTGAGAATGGAACTCTCTGCAGTGGTGGTGGTAGTGGTGGTATTTCAGTAGCCCTAAGTATAGACAGAATGGCTTCTTTTCTTTCTTTCTTCCTATCTGTCTATCAATCATCTAGCTTTAGTTGGATTTCAGGTGCAGAGGTTTAAATTAACCATACCCTCAGTTTATGGCATATTATTAGTATTGGTCTACACAAAGATACTATTTAATTTAGTTCTTCTTTTTTCTTTTTTATTAACATTTAAAAAATTTTAAGTTTTTAAAAATTTTTATTTATTTATTTGTTTGTTTGTTTATTTAGAGAGCAAGTGGCAGGGGGCAGAGAGAGAGAATTCCGAGCAGACTCCCCACTGTCACTGTAGAGCCTGATGCCGGGCTGCTTGAACCCATGAACCGTGAGATCATGACCTGAGCTGAAATCAAAGAGTTGGAGGCTTAACCGACAAGCCACACAGGTGCCTCCAAACTTTTTAAACATTTTTTAAAAAGTTTATTTACTTTGAGAGAGATAGAGCATGTGCAAGGCTGGGAAGAGACAGGGGGAGAGAGAGGGAGAGAGAGGCGGTGGGGGGAGAGAGAGAGACGATCCCAAATAAGCTTCACCCTGTCAGCATGGAGCCAACTTGGGGCTCAATCCCATGAACTAAAAGACCATAACCTGAGTAAAAATCAAGAGTTGGACGCTTAACTAACTGAGCCACCCAGAGACATGCTTTGTTAACATTTTTAAATACACATTCCTTACTCCTATTCCCCTCCTACCACAAAGGAAACTAGTACAATGTTTTTAATGTGCATCTTTTAATTTGTATGTGTTCTTTGATGGCCCATATAAAAATGTACTTTTAATGGGTATTGTGGTCTCTATTTTATATCTCGTTTCACTTTATTTTTAATATTGTACATGTTGCCGTGTGCATTTCAAGTCTGTAGCCTTCTAAGTGCTTCTGCAGTTACATGTAGTGAGCACCTAGATAGTCTCCAATGTTCTGTCCCTATGAACAACTTCGAATTGTATAACCTCTTATTTGTCCCCTTACAGACGTATGTGAGACTGTCTTTGTGATAGGTGCTCAGGAATGGGTTCTAGATATGCTCACACTTAATCTGACTAAATGGTGCTGTCGATTTGCCAGGCTGTATGATAGAGTGTGCACCTGTCTACATGCTCACCAACTGAGCATAATATTCTTACCTCTCCACCAACACTTGGCATGACCCAGCTTTCCAATATCTGCCCACATTACAGAAGCAAGATAATGCCTCATTTTGCTTTTTTAATTTTAAATAGACTTTATTTTTTATTTTTTGAAATTTAACTTTATTTAAAATTTTTTTAATGTTTACTTTTGAGACAGAGAGAGACAGAGTATGAGCACAGGAGGGGCAGGGAGAGAGGGAGACTTAGAATCAGAAGCAGCCTCCAGGCTCTGAGCTGTCAGCACAGAGCCAGTTGTGAGGCTCGAACCCACGAGCTGTGAGATCATGACCTGAGCTGAAGTTGGACGCTCAACCGACTGAGCCACCTAGGAGCCCCTAGACTTTATCTTTTAGAGAAG
Source organism: Crocuta crocuta (assembly GCF_008692635.1). NCBI lineage: Eukaryota > Metazoa > Chordata > Mammalia > Carnivora > Hyaenidae > Crocuta > Crocuta crocuta. The sequence goes on from NW_027530640.1 coordinate 1,103,628, forward strand.
CTTTAGGTTCACAGTAAAACTGAGGGGAAAACAAAAGAGTTCCCATATGTAACCCTGTCCCTCTTGAGCCTCTTCCACCATGAACATCCTGCACAAGAGTGGTACATTTGTTACAATTCATTACCTGTCATTACAATGACACATAATAACCACTCAAAGCACAAGTGTACATTAGTGTTCACTCTTGGTGTACATTCTATGGGTTTTGACAAATATATAATGACATATATCCACCATTATAGCATCATACAGAATACTTGCACTGCCCTAACAATCTTCTTGCTCTCTGATTCATCCTTCCTCCCTCCCTAACCTCTAATAACCACTAATTTTTTTCCCCTGTTGCTTACTTTGTCCAGAATGTCATATACTTAGAGTCAAACAGAATGTACCCTTTTCAGATTAGTCTTTTCCATTTCATAATTAATGTGCATCTTTAATGTGCATGTTTAAAATACCTCTGTCATTTCGTGGCTTAATGGCTCACTTCTTTTTAGCAATGAGTAATACTCCATTGTATTGATGTCTTGATGTACCACAGTTTATCCATTGCCTACTAAAGGGCATCTTGGTTATGGCCGTTGAAAATAAAGCTACTACAAATATCTGGGTGTAGGTTTTTAGTACATTTACAACTCATTTGCATTAATACCTAGGAGGGCCATTGTTGGATTACATGGTAAGAGCATGTTTAGTTTTGTAAGAAACCACTGAACTGTCTTCCAAAGTAGCCGTTCCATTTTGCATTCCAGCAGTAATGAATGAGAATTCCCATTGCTCCACATCCTCATGAGCATTTGGTGTTCCAGTTGCGGATTTTGGCTGTTCCAATAGGTGTTAGTGGTATCTGATGTTTCAGTTTGCTTCTCCAATGACTTATGATGTGAGCCTCCTTTCCTATGCTCATGTGCTGACCGTATATCTTCATTGGCGAGGTGTGTATTTAGGTCTTTTGTCCCTTTTATAAGTTAGGTTTTAAATTTTCTTACTGTTGAGTTTTGAGAGTTCTTTGTGTATTTTGGATCACAGTTCTTTGTTAGAAGTGTCTTTTGCAAATAATTTCTCCCAGTCCATGACTTGTCTTCTCATTCTCTTGACAATGTCTTTTACAAAGCAGAAGTTTTTAATTTTAATGAAGTCCAGCTTACCAATTATTTCTTTCACGGATTGTGCCTTTGGTATTATATTTAAAAAGTCATCAGCATACTCAGAGCCATTTAGATTTTCTCTAAAGATTTGATTTAATAGATTTTCTCTATTTTGTAATCATGGCTATGTTTAGCCATCAGCACACGAAATTCCTGAAGATTTAACAATCAGCTCTTATGAGCTGCCCTGAGCCAGCTGCAGGGCACCACCCATATGGGAATAGAGAAAATTGGATCTGTTATTTACAATATATACCAGAATAAATTCCAAAAGGATCAGAGACATAAATGTAAAAATAAAATGAAACCATACAAGGAAAGACCGGGAAAGACGTGGATAAATTCCTCTAAAACCTGGGAGTGGGGAACACTTTCTGAATTATGGCTTAGAATCCATAAGCCTTAAGGGAAATGGGATTATATTAGTTTCATAAAATGAACTGAGAATTGCTATTTCTTTTTGCATTTTTTGCCAACTTCTATAACATGGGAATTATGTTTTTAAAAATTTAATAGTGTCAATTTTAAAAGCGGCCAGGTTTAGAGATCTTTGGGATGGAGTTTTAACTACCAGTTAAATTTCTTTAATCCTTGTGAATCTATTTTAAATTACATTTTTCTTCTTGTTCCCTTTTGGCATTTGGTGTACTTTTTAGAAATTTATGCCTTTTATCTATATTTGCTTTTAAAATCTCTATTTCCCCTTCTTCATTATTTGATCATGTTTTACTTAGTTTTTTTTTTTTTACCTCCTTTTTTTAATTTTTACCTCCTCTTTATCAGAGGTTTATCTTGGTAATCTTTTCAAAAACAGAACTTTATTCTTATTAATTTCCTCCATGTAAGAAAATTATTATTTTGTTTTTCTTTATATCCTTTCTTGTATTCTTTTTTCTTCTTTGTTTTGATGTTCTTTTTGATCACTTCTTGAGTTGGATGCTGAGCATATTTCTTTTCAACTTTATTGTTTCCTGATAAACTATTTACATGTGTAAATGCTCTTCTAAATATTTGTTTAGTTATAGCCCATACATTTTGTGTTTTCATGTTCATTATATCTAGATATTTCTTCATTTTGATTATAATTTCATTTTTAACCTAGTGGTATTTTTTTTGTTTAAAAAATTTTTTTAGTGTTTATTTTTGAGAGACAAAGAGAGACAGAGCATGAGTGGGGGAGGAGCAGAGAGAGAGAGAGGGAGACACAGAATCAGAAGCAGGCTCCAGGCTCTGAACTATCAGCACAGAGTCCTATTCAGGACTCAAACCCACACACCATGAGATCATGACCTGAGCTGAAGTAGGACACTTAACCGACTGAGCCACCCAGTTGCCCTATTAATGTGATATTTTTGAAGTATAGAACATTTAAAGAAATTCTGTTATTTATTTCTAATATTATTTCATTATGTTTGGAAGATGTAATGTATAAGACACTGTTCCTGGTGAGTTTATTGAGACTTCATGTTGGTCTGATACATTCATGTTACTGTGTGTGTGTTTCTAAAAATGTGTGTTTGCTATTTGTTGCAATATAAAGATATTTAAACAGCATACCATTAGAACATATCTATCAAAGAACTGAAGAGTATAATTAATAGTATAAGCCTACCAATTATACTCTTTAGATAAATACCTGGTTAATTTATGTTTACTTAATACATTTCTGATAAGTGGATGTTAAAAATTGCAACTATTTTTATGTTTCTCTCTGTACATTGTCAGTTACTATACCCTATTAGGTTCATATATGTTTATGATGGTTATATTTTTTTGCTTTATTGTTTTGTTTACCTCTTACATCAGCTTCGTCTTTGTCAGCTACTATCATTTCATTTCTGGGTTGTTTTTTTTTTTTTGGTGTATCTTTTGGTTTTATGAATGAATAGACAACTTATTTTTGGATTTTGGATTTTGTTTCCATATCTTAATACTATCAGACAGTACTTGTCTTTTCATTTGTGAGTTAGCTCCATTTACATTTATTATAATTGGTTTTGTATTAGAAATTACTTCTCCTACCATATCTCATATTTTAAGTTTACTGCATTTTCTTTTTGTTTTCTCCTGGCTCAAAAAATTATTTTCTTTTTGTTCAAGTGTGGCTGCCTTTAAGACCCCTACTCATGTTTACTTGTTCTTATTAATTTCTTAAACTTATCAATATCTGTATGTTTCTTCCAATTAAACAAATAATTTATTGTTGTGTGTGTGTGTGTGTACTAGATAGTACTATCTAGTACACACACACACACACACACACACACATCCTAATGGTTCTGCTTCTCTGATTGAACTCTATTACACCCAAATATAGAAGAGAGGACAGGTTAAAACTCCAAACCTAGAAACATCAGAATAAAACTTAAGAACATCAAGAGACAAGGAAAGAATTTTAAAAACTTCCAGAGAAAATGAAGAGATCGTCAATGAGAACAAGAATTAGGTTGAGCTAAGAATGACATTATACTGAAAACACGTATTGGAAATAGTACTCGATATTCAAGAAACATGGTAAAGGCGATAAAATTTCTGTTAAGGCCCAAAGTGAGAAAAAGAACACATTTACAAAGATATCCAAAAAATCCTAGAACTAAAAGTTGAGGTAATATCAGTATGATAGGAGTGGGGAAGGGGAATATATGTATATTGCAGGGATTCGACCTTATGAAATGTGAGCATTGGTTAAAGAGTCTTTATTAGGCTATGGACTTTATGTCAAGTATTGGAGTCGGAGGTTTGGAATGAAAGATGGAAGTAAAGAGGAGGCGAACCAGACAGACTGAAACCCCAGAAGTGCAAGCTGGAGCCTGTGAGGACAGACCATCACTCCCTTTAGTTCTTGCTGCCTCAAATCTCGATGATACATGTTTCTTGCAGAAACCGGAGCCTTACATCGCGGTGGCCAACTCACCTGGCCTGGGGGTCAGGGAATCTTAGTGAGGACCCACAGAAGGGGCAGCTCTTGGAAACCCCGCGGCTGCTCCGCACGAATGAGGTGAGCTGGCAGGCTGGCCACAGTGCCCTTCCAGCCTCTCTCAGCGATCTTGCTGATGGCCCATCTAAACGGAAATGCACAGGAAATGGAGTTTAGGGAAACTAGATTCAGCCTAGTCAGGTGGACACAAAGCCGGTGCTCATAGGTATTAGCGCGCCACACCTGCCAGCTTCCTTCTGTGTTTCCTCTCTTTACCCTTTTCTGTTGACCTCTAGGAGAGTTTGTCCGCCTGATCGTTTAACTCACTGATTTATTCATCACCTTTGTCCCTCTTGCTTTCTATCTTAACTGTTGCTTTAGTTACATATTTCATACCGTATACTCAATTTGGTCCCTTTTAGAAAAATGTTTACTTATTTGTTTTGAGAGAGAGAGAGGAGGGAGGGAGGCAGAGAATCCCCAGTAGGCTTTGCACTGTCAGCGCACAGCCCGATGCCGGGATCGATTTCATGATCATGAAGTCATGACCTGAGCTGGAATCAAGAATCTAGTGTTTAACCAACTGAGCCACCCAGGAGCGCCTCAATGTGGTCCTTTATAAATGTTTTCTTGTTCTTACTTCATGTTGCTTACGTCAGCCTTAACTTCTTAATGTATTTGTTGTCATTCATTTCTCAGTCCATCTCTTGTCATAATTCTGACTCAGATGGTCTATACTGTTGAATTTGCTATCTTGCTAAAAAGTAGTTGTAGGGGCTCCTGGGCGGCTTAGTCGGTTAAGCGTCCGACTTTCGCTTAGGTCATGATCTCGCGGTTAGTGGGTTCGAGCCCCGCGTCGGGCTCTATGCTGACTGCCAGCTCAGAGCCTGGAGCCTGTTTCAGAGTCTGTGNTGTGTGTGTGTGTGTGTGTGTGTGTGCCCCAAGAACTCCTCCTCCCTTTGACTATCAGTTACTACACATGGTTATGGGTTGGAAATGGCTCCAGCCCAGACTCTAGTTGATGTACCTGTAAGTGAATTAAAGCCAGGGAAGAGAGCCCCAGGGGCCACAGAACTGTTGGTGATCATTCCAATTTGCCCACCATCCAGAAATAACTTCTCTAGCTATGTTTCCCATTTAAGGGGAATGAGAAACAGGCTCTAGACTCTAGAAATATTACAGTCTGTCAATTTGCTCTCCTTGCCCTGGGGGTTCAGAGTGGGAGGGATCCAGTGTGAATACCCAAGGGTAGCTGGTTAGTACACATTCCCTCTTTTTATCCCTCCTTACTTCCACGGGGCTTTTGCTCTGCCCTTATTGAACCCTGCTGACCCCTGAGTCTCAGCTGTTGCTGCCAATTTCTATGGCAATCAACAAACTGGTTGTTCACATAGGGGAGAAGCAAGAGCAGAACAGAAAGGTGTTCTCCTCTGGCTACCTTCCCCCAGGCTGAAGCTGTTCTCCCAACCAACCTGCTGCCCTGTCCCTGCCCCCCATCTATTTCCTGAGTTTGCAGACTTCCCAGAGACTTTTTATAGTGTTTTATTTTATTTTATTTTATTTTATTCTTTGTTGTTAGTTCCTCAAATTCAAGTTTCCCCTCTGGCTTCTGTAGTTTCTTTAGGGTTGATTTTCAGGAAGGAGCCAGTGGCTAATGCAGTTTGTCATCTTGACAGGAGGAGAGAATGGTTTATAGAATGAGCAGGTGTACCAACAGGAAGGGGAGACAATCTGAGACAGCAGTTGCATGAATCTTAAGAGAGGAAGGCTACAAATGAACCACAAGAGATGTTTTTTCTGCATTTGATTTAAAATTTTATTTAATGTGTATGAGTATATATGCATTAGTGTGTATATGGACATAGGTATGTGTGTATATAACTTTATTATTTTTAAAAATTTTTAATGTTTATTTTTGAGAGAGAGAGGGAGAGCAGGGGAGGGGCAGAGAGACGAGGGAGACACAGAATCTGAAGCAGGCTCCAGGCTCTGAGTGGTCAGCACAGACCCTGATGTGGGGCTTGAACTCACAAACCATGAGATCATGACCTGAGCTGAAGTCAGACGCTTAACCCACTGAGCCACCCAGGCACCCCTATGTATATGACTTTAAAAGTGAAATAATGCTATCAGGCTTATAATTGAAAAAAATAGCAATCTTCAGAGCACGTGGGTGGCTCAGTGGGTTAAGCGTACAACTCCTGATTTTGACTCAGGTCATGATCTCACAGTTCATGAGTTTGAGCCCTGCATGGGGCTCTGCGCTGACAGTGTGGATTCTCCTTGGGACTCTCTCTCTCCCTCTCTCTCTCTCTTTCTCTCTTGCTCTCTCTGCCCCTCTCCCACCTGTGCTTTTTCTCTCTCTCCAAATAAATAAATAAACTTAAAACAGAAGAAAAATAACAATCTTCACCCTTTCCTACCCCTATATTCTGTGCCCCAGGGCAACAATTTTCAACTTAAAAAAAAACTTTCTTAAAAAATAATTTAAACAATTTTAAAAACCTCCTTGAAGTGTTTATTTCTGTATTCTTTTTTTTAATGTCTTTAATTTATTTTTGAGAGAGAGATAGAGACAGCATAAGTAGGGTAGGGTGAGAGAGAGAGGGAGTCACAGAATCCGAAGACAGCCTCCAGGCTCTGAGCTAGGTGTCAGCACAGAGCCCGATGTGGGACTCGAACCCACAAATTGTGAGGTCATGACCTGAGCCGAAGTCAGAGGCTTAACTGACTGAGCCAGCCAGGCGCCCCTATTTCTGTATTCTAAGTAACGTGCTTCTGTTAATATTTCTTGGTTTTTAAAAGTTACATGCTATGTTGGGCTTCCTAAAGTAGAAGATGAAGAGTTAGCACGTGTATGCCACTGTAGTCTCCCTTCCAGTGCATCCTCTTTCCCTTCTTACCCCAGCCTCCTGATGTAGACATGTAGTCCCTTCCGTCATCAATATGGCGTGTTCACACTATTATGTGTGTGCAAACCCTGTTCATGCCCGAGACCTGTAGCATGCTAAAATCATATTGCCTTTTAAAAAAATTTTACTGTTTATTCATTTTAGAGAGAGAGAGAGAGAGAGACAGAATGAGAGTGGGAGAGAGTCAGAGAGAGAGGGAGACACAGAATCCGAAGCAGGCTCCAGGCTCTGAGCTGTCAGTACAAAGCCGAAGGTGGGGCTCAGTCTCACGAACTGTGAGATCATGACCTGACGCACAGTCAGACATTCAACTGACTGAGCCACCCACGTGTCCCTCATATTTTCTTTCTTATCTATCTTTTTATTTTCTTAGGGTTAATACTTGCCTTCCCCACCCTCAAGTGTTCAGCGCTCTCTGTGCCTCCCATAATTCTCTGGATATTTTAATGAGAGGTGAAAACATCGGGTAATCTTGCGGATTCTTTCCCTTCCCCATTGTCATCCCTCTGTGCAGACTTCATCTTCCAGCCCATCATCTCGGGAACTTCGTGTACCTGCCGCCTGTGTTAGACTTCCCATTTCCTAATTTTGTATCCCTCTCTTTCTTGATCCTTTCCCTTGTTTGGTGCTGAAACACCAGGAGTATCTTTTGGTAGCTTTCTAAGAAAGAGTTCATAGGGGGTTGAAGTTTAAGTGTGTGTGTGGTGGTCCTTTGCCACTCAGGCAGCCCCAAATATTCGAATACCCCCTTCCCATTGTTTTAACAGTTTCCTACATTATAAATTCTATATTCTTTTTTTAAGATTTATTTATTTATTTTGAGGTGGGAAAGGGCAGAGGGACAGAGAGAGTGAATCCCGAGCAGGCTCAGTGCTGTCAGCCCAGAGCCTGACACGGGAGTCGATCCCAGGAGCTGTGAGATCATGACCTGGGCAAAAATCAAGAGTCAGATGCTTAAGCAACTGAGCCACCCAGGCGCCCCTATAAATTCTATATTCTTAACAAAGAGCACTGTTCAGGTCATTATCCAGTTGTTGGATTGGAGACATGTGGTTTCGATCCTACCGTTCAGTAGCATCTGTCCCAGAGTCAGGATCTGGGTCCCCAGCTGTGTTACTTGGGAAAGAGGCAAGGCCAAGGCTCCCCTCTGGCAGGGGCATCTCTGGGTGAGGCCGCCCAGCAGAGTCCTGGAATCCAGAGTGTGACTGAAGCGTCTGATTTTGCAGCCTCCTGAGGATGACAGAGGCAGAGCCTGGAACTGGCCCCTGTGGCGATGGCAGCCTCCTGGTGTGGTGGCTTCTGTCCCTGTCCGAGGCACTGACTTCCTCAGGGGGAAGGCCTGTGCTGGGGGGTTAGTCCTGGAAGTACAGTCCATTTCCTCCCAGTCTGAGCATGTCCCTTTGGCTTTAATTGGTGTCTTAGAGTTTGTTTGGGCTGCTGTAACAGAATACGACCAACTTATAAATGGCTGAAATGTATTTCTCATCGTTCTGGAGGTTGGATGCCCAAGGTCAGGTTCTGGTGAGAATCCCCTTGCGGCTTGCAGACTGCTGCCTGCTAGGTACGCCCTTGCATAGTACAAGGGACAATGGAGCCCTTTTAGGAGGGCATCGATCTCATTCACGAGGGTTCCACTTTATGACCTCGTCACTTCCCAAAGGCACCCCCACCTTCTAATACCATCACACTGGGGATTAGCATTTCAATACATGAATTTGGGAGGTGACGGGGAGATGCAAACATTTATTTTTTTTTTAAGTTTTTTTTTTTTTTTTTTTCTAGGAGATAGAGAGACAGGATGAGCAGGGGAGGGTCAGAGAGAGAGGGAGTCACAGACTGAAACAGGCTCCAGGCTCTGAGCCGGCAGTCAGCACAGAGCCCGACGCGGGGCTCGAACCCACGAACCGCGAGATCATGACCTAAGCGAAAGTCGGACGCTCAACCGACTAAGCCGCCCAGGCGCCCCGAGATGCAAACATTTAAACCATAGCAGGTGTCCGGAGGAACTCTGCTGTATTAGCCTAACCAGGCCGATGCGCCTTTTATGCCTAAAGATATCTTGATTCTACTGCAAGACATGTGAGTTGGAAAGGGAGCAGATTTCTAATTTGGAAACTCGTTTCCTCAAAAACTAGAAAGCATTTCTCCATTGCCTCAGGCTTCTGGTGTGGTTGCTGAGAATTCTGAAGCCGTTCTTTTTCCTGAGTCTGTATGTGATTTACTTCTCTGCAAAGTTTTTTTTTCTTTATCTCAAAGTAGTATCTGTTCCTAGCGTTTTTTTTTTTTTAATGCTATCAAATCTACAAATGGTCATACTTTAACGATTCAGGGAGTTCTGTGTGTTGTCTTATAAAAAAAACTGTTTTCTGACTTTGTCTTCTCCC
>NW_027530640.1:1113038-1154894 GCF_008692635.1 Crocuta crocuta
GAAGCAACCACTTTTTCCACAAGTATATGTGAATATATATACTTAAATGCGTTTCTAGCACACATGAAGTGGGTCCCGGGAAGTCTTTCAAAATTCTCACATCTGGCTTCGTACTCAGCTTTTCAAAAAAAGTATACATCAAAGTAGATGACTTCCTTGTGCCTAAACAGACTTTCAGGTGTAGGGGTTAGAGACCCTGTAATAGCCATTCGTGAGCTTTTCTTCCCCTTTCACTTATTTGGTGGTAAAATCTGAACCTAGGCTGGGATCTGAAAATGGAAGGAGGCTCTACTTGTAGGGGGTGACAAGTACGAGGTCTGGTGACGTGTGGTCTGTGAAGTTCCTGGCTCTGGCACCTGGAATATAACTCCTGACATGGGGAAAAGGCTGGTGAGTGAAATCTAGAGAGCTGGAAAAGTGGTGGCTGAGCCGAGCACTAGGAGATTAGAATCTCTCCCCATGCAACCTATCAAAACCACTGTTTCCTGGGCAGGGGGTGTCCTCGCAGAAGCCAGCCTCAGCGGATCACTCTGGATCCTGCTTGAGCAGTGGGAGAAACAGCAGCATCAGACAGAGGAAGCCACTCAGGGCTGTCTGGGCCTCAGCTACAAGTTTGTATACCTTTGCTGTGCTTCCTTGTTCTGTGACAACCAGCTGCAGCGAGTGATATCAGTTTCTTCGGCTTCAGGGGAGGGCATTTGGTTCTGGAGCAGCAAAGCAGTGACATAGGAACAAGAGGGATTCCCTTCTGAGACTAGTGAGAATCCTGGAATTTCTACATGGATGGAAGGGGAAAAGGATTCCACGAAATAAACTGATTTCCTGCTAAAATGGATATCGAGCACAGCATCAGGGATACCCCCCACTGCGATTCAGGTATCAGTCTATGGGGGGACCGCCTGGCTGGCTCAGTTGGAGGAACATGTGACTCTTAATCTCAGGGTCGTGAATGTGAGCCCCACATGCGATGTAGAGATTACTTACATAAATAAAACTGAAAAAAGGAACAATCTGTGAAATAAGACATATTGGTGACACATATTATGGTTCACTTATCTTGTGTCTCTGCATCTCTGGACGCCAGCAACTCTGGTTACCTGTTGTTATGGACAGATGTTTGTGTCCTCCCCCCTCCACCCCAAGTTTCTATGTGGAAATCCTGATCCCCCTCCATGTGATGCTATTAGGAGTCAGGGCCTCTGTGGAGAGCCTGGGTGGCTCAGTCAGTTAAGTGTCCGACTTTGGCTCAGGTCATGATCTCACAGTTCATGGGTTTGAACCCCGTGTCGGGCTCTGTGCTGACAGTGAGCTCAGAGCCTGGAGTCTATCTTTGGATTCTGTGTCTCCCTCTCTTTCTGACCCTCCCCTGCTCACGCTGTCTCTCTCTCTCTCTCTCTCTCTCTCTCTCTCAAAAATAAATACAAACATTTCAAAAAAAGAAAAAAATGTAGGAGGCAGGGCCTCTGGGAGGTGATTAGGTCACAAAATTGGAACTTTTATGAATGGGATTAGTGTCTTTATGGAAGAGACCTCAGACAACTCTTGTCCCTTCTGCCCTGTGAGAACACAGTGAAACACCTGGTTCATATGTATGAACCAGGAAGCAGGATCTAACCAGACACCAAGTCTGTGGACACCTTGATCTTGGACTTATCAGCCTCCAGAACTAAGACAAATAAATGACATTTAAGCCATAGCAGCCTGAATGGACTAAGATACCTGTGCTTTCCTCCTCCCTCCCTCCCTCCCTCCCTTCCTTCCTTCCTTCCTTCTTCCTTCCTTCCTTCCTTCCTTCCTTCCTTCCTTCCCCTATTTATTTTGAAGCATGTCATGACAAAAGGTTGAAAGAAAGGAGCCAAAAGCAGAAGAAATTGGATCTGACATAATTTTATTTGTCCAAAGTCCACCCCAAGTTGCCCCTGTTAAATCAGAGTAGTTTCTACAGCTCACAAGGATAGATCTGAATCCAATTTGTATATTCTGTGGTTTGAAAAGCCATTTCAAAACATTAACTTGGTTTTTTTTTTTGAATACATTAGATTTTTAAAATCAAAGATAGGGAAGAAAAGCTTAGCAGCTTAAAACTTAAAGTGCTCTGGTTTTAGTTTCCCTGAGCAATAACTAAAAACAAGAAAACTCAAAACCAAAACCAAAACCATAAAACAAAAACCCCAAAGAAAAGAAACACGTGGTACATCTCTAGATTCATACACCAGGATGAATAACACAGTTTCAAGAGACAATGATAAGCCTGATAGGACTCGCAGGGCTGTATTGGCTGCTGAAGGTTTTCTGGAAATGAAAAGAGGCAAATAGCCCCAACCAGGCACCACATCTGTGTCTCTCAATAAATGGCCTGTCTGCTCCATCTCAGCTGCTTTCAAGGTTCTGGAAATCAGTTCCCTACCTTAATCCAAAGTGAATTGGACCCAGGGAATCTTTCAGTCACACTCAATTCTTCCACAGCCGTGTTTGCACAGACATTGTGTCCGTTGCCCTGATTCCTTGGGTGACGTGGGGGTGTAGCTACGACTGTGACTAATGATAGACACACTTGCCCTTTGTAGGTAAGGAGAAAGGGCACTAAAAAACAGTTCCATGTGTTAAATGGAAGGTGTAGGTTGGAAATGAACAAATGGATTCCAATAAGATAAGGCAGATTATTTAAGTTTGATAGCAAGTGGTTATAACTTGGAGAAATTCGAATATGAGAGGTTCTAGTCAAGCATTTTTCACTGGAAAAAGCAAATCTCTAAAGTAAGCAAAAGTAATCAGAATGTATCAACTCAAGAGAGAACAAGATATGGCACTTGGAAAGGAAAGGTAATAACGGCAATAATAATGTTCAGGCTCTGTTATTTTTTGAGGTTGGTTCAATAAAATGTAATGTAACATTAACAATTTCTTGGGGAAAAAAACCCAATCAACTGCTCTTCACTTTTTATCTATGGCTGTATCTTCTACATGAATTATTCACTGTGCTGGTTAGCCCCTTGATGCATCCCTGAAGATTCTGGGATGTGAGGTTAACAATGAAAGTAAAATCTGTAGTATTTCATTTAAGGACAAATGTTAATTAAAGCTTTTTTTTATAAATGCTCATTTATTTGTTTTGGACTCAAATGCTTCCTCATTTCAACTACTGATTTCACTTCATTCAAATCTAGGATACTTCATGGGAACATTGTAGTCTGAATGTCATTCCATCTTTTTCACGTCAAAATACCCTGCTCATGAAAACAGTGATTCCTTTCACATTGCTTGCTAAAGCCGTTATCTTTTCACAGCCTCTGAGGGATGGCTGTGTAATGTGTTACACTGAGAGCGAAATAAAGCTTGAGGCATTGTTTTCTAGGTGTTTCTGTTTACTAAGGCTGCACAGCAGAATTCTAACATAATGTTCAGCTTGGGTTTATTTTTCCAGTCATCCTGTAGGATATTTTTGAGAGCCTTCTTTAACCAAGGGCTTTCTAAAGATAATAAAACAAGTTTTTGAGAATAATTGAAACCAAACCCTGGAATTAAAACTAATTATCGAGTTTAGCATCAATACAGACAACAACCTACCAGCTGTCATAAAGTGGAATCTCAGCTAATTTTCTCCCTCCCCTGCGTTTGTGGCTCGGGGGATATTGTCTGTCAGGTTATCTGTTCTCCTGGGTTCCTCTTTGCCTCAACAACAGTCCATGCTCTTCAGTGTCCCAGGCTGTCTGTGATGTGATGGGCTTTGTATTCCAGAAGGTTCTCTGGCTCTATGTATGTCATGGCTAATGTTTGCTTCAAGTCTAGGTCTTGCCAGTTGTTTCTGTAGATCTGCTTGAGTGTGGAATGTTCTAGAAAATACCGATGTCCTACTCTATCTGTGTACCCAGGAGCAACTATGGATTCTGTGCCCGTCCCTCCATTCTCTGCTTGTCATCTCAGCACCGTCCCACATCCGCCTTCTCTCTTCCAGCTGTGGTATGGGCCTCACACTGTTCTGTTGGGTGATGTGGAGGGTTCTGTTCACTTTCTTTTGGGTGAAAGAGTTTTCTCCCTCATGGATATAAGGTGAAATAGATTCCTCCATTAGGTGGTACCAAGATATTTCCTACTCAGTGCCATTATACAAACCCTAAGTAACAGTGCTTCAGGAGATAAAGGATTCCCATCTACAACTTATCCAAGGAGGCCACTTAAACACAAGGATATGTGTTGCAGGAGTTAGATAGAATTGCTTGTACCTCCATAACCAACCAAATGAAGTTTCTTTATTTGGAAATTGGGTCTCCTCTTCACATACTCTGCCAAAATACATACATAGTCTGGCCAAAGGATGGAGGAGTCTTGATAATTTGTTCATCCTTTAAACCTTGCTAATAAAGAAGAATAAATGCCCATCAGATAGATATCAACTGGTCTAATCAAATGGACTAAACAAGTCAATTTTCAGAACCTATTTTCATATCTAAACTGAGTCACTGCAGACCAAAACAGAACTCATCATTTTCCAGAAATCTCTGTTAACCCTTCTATAGTTTGACATCATTAAGAAGGTACAGTGCAATTAAAGAGATGAATGGTTACACCCACAATGACTAGCATAGTCTTTATGTCATGATACTAAATGCCTTTTCTTTTTAATTAGTTTCATATTCCTAGGCTTTCCTTTGTTTCTGCAATTCTTATGAGGACAACTGAAGCAGAATCCAGAACGAAATCTCTCTCCCTCTTTTTCTCTTTTTCTCCCTGTCTCTTCCTTCCTTTCCTCCTTATTCCTTCCAATTACTTTGGAAAGAAGTTTGGCTTACTACATACTGGACATAAAACTGGTGGCCTGTTAACTCGTACCTTCTTAATCCTGACTGTATCAGGTTAATCTCTAACAGCTTTGAAAAAAAAAAAAAGAAGCTTGGGTCCCACTTCTAAACTACTGAAACAGAATCTGTAGGCCTGAGACTTAGGAAGTCTGTGTTCTTAAAAATCTCCACTCTTAAAAATACTCTAATATGCAGCCAGATTTGAGAGCCCACAGCCTGAATATTGCCTGCCATAGCCGTGATGGGTCAGATGCTCCCTCTGATCACACTTGTGTTGGAGCTAGTCTCATTTCATTTAACTCTCTCCTTTTTTTTTTTTTTTTTTTTTTCAAATTNTCTCCACATCCTCACCAGCATCTAGTCATTTAACTCTCTCCTTGATGGTCTGGCTACAGGGACAGAGTAGTGGCAAGGATAAGAGTGAACTGTCATATCAGACCGTGGAAGTTTGGATTCTGACTTTACCCCTGGGTGTTTATTGAGCAAGTTATTCCATGCTTCCATTTATTCATCTGTAAAATAGCCATTAAAAGTAATCCTATCTCATAGCATTGTTGGATGATTAAATAAGATGAAAGGTGTAAAGCACTGAGAACAGCACCTGCTACATAGTGCATGCTGGCCAAATCCTAGCCATTGCCATTCTGTGATCATGATGGAATCACAGAGACCTCCTAGGTTTGGAAGGGCTTTGAAAGATGATCTGGTGGCACCTGGGTAGCCCAGTCGGTTGAGCATCTGACTTCGGCTCAGGTCATGATCTAACTGCTCTTGGGTTCGAGCCCTACATTGGGCTCTGTGCTGACAGCTCAGAGCTTGGAGCCTGCTTCAGATGTTGTGTCTCCCCACCCATGCCCCCACTCCTCCCCTGCTCATGCTCTGTCTCTCTCTGTTTCTCAGTAATAAATAAGTGTTAACAAAAAAAAAATTAAAAAAAAAAAAGAAATGATCTGGACTTCAAGCAGTTGCCTATTATTATGATCCCATTTTACAGATTAGAAAGCTCAGGTCCTTAAGTGATGTGCCTGCCCAAGATGATCCAAGATGAAAATAACACTTGTAATAAAAATAATAACAAGTAATATCTAATGTGTGGTTACTACCTGGCAAACACTTCAGGAAGTATTTGAGGTACCTTATATCATTAACCCAGTGCTTTTCAACCTTTAATGTGCCCACAAATCATCTGGTGGTCTTGTGAATATATAGATTCTGATTCCTTAAGTCTGACATAGGGCTTGATAGTCTACATTTTTAAGAAGCCCCTGGGTGATGGTAGTTTGCTGGTCCAGGACTCCTACTTTGAGTAACATGGGTTTAACCTGAACAACAGCCCTATGTGAAGGGTACTATTTTTTTTGTCCGTATTTTGCATATAATAAACTAAGCTTATGAGGATAGCTTTCTCATAGAATTTGTAGTGGTAGTACTGGGGCTTGGGCCCATGATCTCATTCCAGAGCCTGCTTCCTTAGTAACCACACCCGACTTCATTCATATGTTTGTGACAGTGGTATCTATGCACATTTGGTTTCTCTACTGAGAACGTAGAACAAATGGCATATATTCCCCAAAGTTTTCACATCATGTCCCTCCTTAAAGCCAAGATACCTATGGGATGTTCCTTCTGGTTTTAATTGTACATCACAGCCCTGGCAGTTTCAGCCAGAATGACCCATCCATGCCTGTGGCTTCTCTTGCCCATAAAACAAAGTCTTAAATTCCAGCTGGTGTCAAGCCTAATGCTCGGGTCACTCCTGAGCGATGACACTGGCTCCCACCCTTTGTAATCCCGACCTTCATTTGGGATGAAGTTTAGAATTCTTGGCTCCACATACTTCATTTGGACCCTTGGCTCTCCTGTACATTTTTTGTCTTAGCTGATACAGCTAAGACATACAGAGATACATCTCTCAGACTCCCTTGGAAGGAAGAATGTGTTGCACAACATCAGGGGCGGGGCTTAGCTGACCCCAGCTGTTAACCCCTTCAGGTCTGCTTCAGCTTTGGGGCTCAGGCCAAACTCTTCTCAGCTGCCAGGCCTGGCCACCTACACCAGTGACGATCCCTCTAAGTCCACTCTTTGCTCAGCACCCCTTGCTGGGCTGTCAGAGACTTGTCAGCTTGGCATCATGGTGTGACAACTTCTCATGCCCAATCCTACTCTCTCCTTTTGTTTACACAAGTGTTGCTTACCAGTACAGTAAGAATTTGTCTCCTAGCCATGACCCTCAACTGGTGCCTGGCTAGGCATAGTCTGGTACTCACCGGACATCTGCCACCAGACAGGTGCTTAGTTACACACAGTCACTCAATAAACAGGTGCACGTTGAGTAACCACTGTGTACTTACATCTTTATAAGCATAATCACCTCTTCACAATGTCTGAGATAAAGAAGAAATGTGGCAGATTTATATACCGTGCCTCTGTTTAGCCCATGGTTCCTGCGGTGAATTGTTTGCTGGAGTTTTAACTTCGGCAATTACATACTTTATTTGGGGATCATTGGCTGCTGCCTCCGTAATTACAGTGTTGTAACATAGTGAGGAAAAACAAATGTCATCAAAATAAGATAAGAAGTGACTAGCTATGTCTACGGTGAAAAAATACAGTGACCATGGGTCAGCAACAATGAACTAGATGTTCACAAAGTCAGTCACATGCTGGATACAGAAAAAGAAACAGAATAAAAGACTCTGAGGGTTGGGTTTTGGTTGTTGTTTCTTTTTGTTTGTTTGCTTGCTTATTTTCTAGTTTATTACTACT
Source organism: Crocuta crocuta (assembly GCF_008692635.1). Taxonomy (NCBI): domain Eukaryota; kingdom Metazoa; phylum Chordata; class Mammalia; order Carnivora; family Hyaenidae; genus Crocuta; species Crocuta crocuta. The sequence goes on from NW_027530640.1 coordinate 1,120,604, forward strand.
TCACAGAGTCCTGGGTCTTGGTTATAATTTCAAATAGGGAGACAGGCAGTTGTGAACATGATTTAATTTAACGGGCTCTCAGAAAGCTCCCCTTATTTAAATATCCCTATGCTGAGGGCTTTGGAGCTTTGAAGGAGGGCAGGAGGAGAAGGGAATGGTCATTATTAAATGTGGGACATTTCTCAGAATTACAGGTCTGTGCCATTGCTTTTTAGATGTGTGTCTAGACATGTGTCAGTGATGACAACAAAGTCTGGCCGTCAAGGGGACAGATGAGATCTTTCAGTCTCTGGAGAGGGAGCACCAACTGAAAGATGGGAGATGACATCAAAGCAGAAGGAAACAGAAGAGAAATTCAACTTTGATTAGAGTGGACTGGGTACCAAAAGAGAGTCTTAGGAAACCTGTGGAGAGACTAGAAGTAATTCATAAAGTGGAGGGCTGAGCAATAGTATCTGTGGGATGGGCAAAAAGATTTGAAAAATGCATTATTAGACCCAAGAAAGGAAACAAACTCACAAAGAAACCATGAGCTTTTCACCAGAAAGTGGGCTTTGCTTGATACAGGAAGGGTAATAGGGTTAGATCTAAAGTAGAATTTCTTGTCAACAAAGACTGACATCATAAATTAATAAGAGAGGTTTTGAGATTCATATTCATTGAGGATATCTCCAGTATGGCCCTGTTTGAAGTTGAGAAAACAGGAAGCAACTCTCTTTAAAGCCCTTTTAGCCTCACAATTCTCTGACTTATGGGGGAAAATTAACATCTTTACTTTTTCTACATCACCTACAGTCTGGCGCATGCAGTCAAGGTCTGAACGTGTGGTTTTCCGAATAACTAGCCTAGAAAGCCGCCAGAGCGCACACACAGTGAGGTGACTCTGCCACCCATGGAGCAGCTAAAATGACATCAATAAATCATAAAATATGCCCAAGAGGGCATTATAAATCATTTAGAGTTGTTATTAATATTTTAGACATGTTCATTTTTAGCATTGTGTCAGATTTTAGCGTTTGCATTCCATTTTAATTCAGCACTTGATAATTGAAATACAAGACTGTTAAAAATGATTTTAGGTTATTTTTTTCCGAATCATTTACGAATTAAATAGAATCAGGGAACTGATTTTTGGTAGCTTCATTCTCTCTGCAATTCCTGCCTGATACTTTGGGCATTGATTCTCTTGGGGTATGGTAGGGTGCTAGCCATTGGTCTTCTGTCATAAGGATAGAACGTTCCAGTGCCCTTCCTGGTAGGTAATTCCCCTTCTGGGCTGTGGAGTTCTCACTGCTCGGGAAATGTAGCAGTGTGGTAGCTGGTAAGATGACCCATTCATACCTGGTTATCCAGGACTTTACTAGTTTTAGCACTAAAAGTCTTGAGTTCCAGGAAATATATCAATGCAGGTCAAAGTGGGATGGTTGGTTACCCAGACTTGTCTTGGAATCCAAAAGAATATTCTTTGGCAGTACTGGCCCCAGGAGAAATGGTAGATTCCAGCATAATTATTTTCCCTGCCTTCTTCTATTCTTTTTGTGACCTGCAGTCTACTCCATTCTTGACTTCTTTAGTGGCTTTATACCTTCTCTAGTTGGTCAGAGCATGCTACCAGACTATCCCCCTGGGGGCGTCTCCTCTTTCACTAATTATTAAAAGCATTTCAAGTTATTAATAAAAACTACTCTTATTGGGAATTATTTTGTGCCCTGGAGTGTGCTAAGGATTTTATGATAAAAAATCACAAGTCTTCACAGAAACCGTTTGAGGAGGATGTCATTATCACAAACATTAGCCTTGCATGTCAAGAAGGGTCTATGACCAACTGAATGTGCTTTACCATCTTCAAACATCATGCTTTATTTAAAAAATAAATATTGATTTTCTTAATGCCTACTGCTTACAAGGACACTTAGGTTCAGAAGATTAAGAAATTAGGCAAAGAACTGAGAACCTGTCATTGGAACCTGTCTGTATTCTAACCTATGGGTTTTTCCTGATCAGAATTTGATCCCCTTATGAACTTGCCCATTAATACTTATGGTTTCAGTGAGTGGATCTCTGCTAAGAGATGCTAATTTATTTGTGATAACTCTTACTTCATGAATTCTGACTTATCAGCCACCTCTTTCTAGAATACTCATTTTCTTTTAAGCACTAAAAGGCAGTTCAGGTAGCTGCCTTCCGGGGACCAGAGGTGTTTCAGAACGAGGCTGTGTGGACCGAGTGGCTCCACTTTTCTGAGAGTTGGTGAAGAGTAGCGACTCTATCTGCTGGAACTCTTGACTGTGAGTGACACAAACTCAACTCCCAGCAGGATGAGGGAGATGGAGTGGGGGGACGTATTACTGGGTTGCATAACTGAAAGGTCTAAGGGTGTTTCTGGCTTCAGGTGTGGGCGATTCAAGCACTAAACAGCTTCATCAGGACATCGTGCCTCTCGATCTCTCAGCTCTGCTTCCGTTTGGGTTGGCACCATTACTGGCAACCTTTCCCATCACAGTGATTGCCAGGGGCTTTCAGCTTAGATCATCTCCGCTTACCAACTTCAGGAGTATCTTGGAATGGAATCTGTCAGGCTGATCTAAGTCACGTGACTGCCTCTGAGCCAATCACCGTGGCCAGGGAAGGGGAACATGCTGTTTGCCTAAGCCCTGGTCATATGTCCGCCCTTGGATTTGGGGATGGGAGAAAAGCTCATCTGAATCATGTGCAGGCAGGAGAGGCATGCCCTATCCAAGGGAAACTGAGGTGTGTTACCAGAAGAAGTGGGAGGAACGGATTCTGAGCACGGAGCAACTAGAGACACTTGAAGTAGCTACTTAAATTGAGTTGGTTTGAAGATGAAGTGAGAAAGTATAAGAGCATCTTATAAACTAAAAACTACTGTGCAGTTAAAAAAAATACTTCCCTTTTATTAATTGATGTACTGTTGTACTTGGAATGTAGAAATGAAAGGCTTTAAAAGCCTGCAGTTTGATTTGATTAGATCACTCTGTATAAACCAGTGCAATTAAACCAGCATGCCTCAATGGGGCAGTACAGCCGTGGCATATTCTTTGTTTTCTGTTCACCTTACAGAGGAGAGGGTCACGGAGGGGGTCGGGAGAGGGAAGAGAGGCTGTACAGCCTTGCCTATCAAGAAAGATCTGTGTTCGACTCAATGTGCTTTCCCCTCATCAACACAAGTTATTTTAAAAAGTAAATATTGATTATCTTCATACAAATGAAGTTTCTATACAATTGACCATAGGTGTAATGTGATAAGTTTATCATATAAATGTTAACTTTAAATTAGTATTGAATCTAGTTTTTCCTTTTTGCTTCTTGGACAGATCATTGGTTTTCCCCTCAATATTACTGCTGTTCAAAAACCTTTACAGCCCCTCTCATGATTCAGGAAGTTTTTGCTCAGATGTCAAAACCCAAGAAGGCAGTTTTTCTCCGATTTTATTACTTTCATGGAACTCCTCAGAAAGCAAGCAAGGTGTGCCCGTGTACCCTGAGCATTCCCAGGGCCTTTTCTGCTCATACTACCTGCTCTGAATTTATCTGGCTTCGAGAAAAAAAAAAAAAAATTCCCTCAGGCCACACAGTGCAGCTATCAGGAGAGAAAGGATCTGTATAATCCTTCTCCCTTTCAAATCCCATTTATTCATTCTCCTTCACATTAAATGCTCATCTCCATTGAGACTGCACTTTAATTAAACCTAGAAACATTTAGAAATGGGAAAACCTGATTCCCAAAAAGACACATACAGAAGAGTGCACGAATATATAATTATAACTTTTACGGACATTTTATCATAAAAAATGTATGTTCATAAATTTATTTTAAACAAAGAGTTGTAAAGAAGATCTAAAAATCTCCCACGTTCTACCACCTAGGTTATCAGCACTGTGACCATCGTGGAGTTTCCTCTTCCAATTTTTTCAGGAAGGAAGGAAGGTCTGGCATTTGCATATTTTCTCATTTGTAAAAGTGAGATCATGTTAAAGCACTCATTTATAATCGGCTTCCTTTCACATAACAGTATCTGATTAGTATTCTTTTCTACAGCAGTTTATTTCTTAAAGGAGTTATGTCTTATTTTTTTCGTACTTAAACATCTACGTTAAAGTCTCTTGAGCAGAGCAGCAAATGCTAAATACAGATGTATAGAGATTTTTCTCTTTGCCTTCGTGTATGGCTGCCCCTGCCAAAAGAGATGTCCCTATTTTAATATTGCTCTTTTGTAGACAATGCCTTAGTGCAAGCAAATAAATCTAACAATTGGTCCCATGGGGGACATTTTAAAACAGAGTTCACTTATTAATTTCATCATGACACATAGTCTGTCCATCCATTTGCCCATAAAAGTGACCTCGCTCTGAAGAGACACTTATCCCTTTTTTCCTGACGAATGCTTGTGGAGAGAAAGGAGGAATGAGAACCAATGCTCATTTTAAATGAGATTGATTAAAGATCTTCCTGCTTATCCTGGGCTTTGTATCAATGTCAACTGCATCCTTGAACACAATGCATGACTGGTATACCAGTTAGCCCCAATCACATTTTAAAATGTGTGGTCCTCAGTTCAGTTGTCTGTGGCACACATTAATGTTAGACTTTGGAAAAGGAACAAGAAGCCATCCCCGATTAGCATATTTCTGTTACCTGTGTTTGTCAGAACATTCCTCGAGGAACAAATGTGTATTTTTTCCTGTGCCAGTATCTTCATAGGGTTGAAATGGCATTTCACCAGCTGAACAGTATCATCCTACTTTAGAAGTGAGGAGATATGATGTTTAACTTGGGTAAAATAATACCAAGGATAGTGTTTGGAGGACGGGACGTTGCTGACTGGTAGGAATGGATATGCCAGATACCGTCAGACTGAAAGTGAGCCAGAAGGCTAACTTTTAAGAATCAGGGAGCCTGGGGGCGCCTGGGTGGCTTAGTCGGTTAAGCCTCCGACTTTCGCTTAGGTCATGATCTCGCGGTTCGTGGGTTCGAGCCCCGTGTCGGGCTCTGTGCTGACTGCCAGCTTGGAGCCTGGAGCCTGTTTCAGTCTGTGTCTCCCTCTCTCTCTGACCCTCCCCTGCTCACGTTGTCTCTCTCTCTCTCCTTGAAATAAATAAAACATTTAAAAAAAAAAAAAAAAAAAAAAAAGAATCAGGGAGCCTGCATCTTTGATCAGAGAAGGCAGTCAAGTGGGAACCAGAGTGGCCTCAGGGAAGAACTTTTATCTGAATATTCCTTTACATGCCAGGCAGTTTGATTATGGTGTCTAACAGGTTGCAGAGGCCATCGCAAAAGCAACATCTGAGGTTCAGGCAAGGTGTCAAGAGGCAAATGTTAGCAACACATCAATTCCCACTTCATTCAAAAAGCTTCAGGTGTGCTACTTGCTAATATCTCAGGTGGATCTCATCGGGGACCAGCGGGGGGAAACCTATGGCAGAAAGCAGTTAGATATGGCTTCCCTGAAGGATCCTAGCTCTGCACTGTCAAACCTAACTTTACTCCTAGCACAACCACCAAGTTGTAGAAGGAATAAAGGTAAGTAATGCCAGGACTTGGATCCACAGGGAAGCTAAAAACATTTTAAGAATTCCTGTTTTTGCAGGGGCATCATGCTTAGTGGGGGGTGGGGCGGTGGGTGGTAGGTGGCCTGACTACAAAGGCAGATGGGACCCCTTGGAATATTTTGATGTGCTAAAAAATTTGGATGTGTTCTGTGTGTGTGATGGGAGAACTGTTGAGGTGTGACAAGATCGATCCTACCATGGAGGGAGATTATTCTGGTAGGAATATGAGGATCAGAAAGCTGGAGAGGATTGATAAGGAAGCAAAGGAAGCCCCTGAGAAGGCTAGGCCGGTTGAGAACAAACGACAAAGGTATTTCTTGCCGCACTATTTTCAGGGGCAAAACAAACACATGAAATAAGCTAAATACCAACCAATAGGAACGGAGCTCCGTAGTTGGGAAAAAGAATAAAGCAGTTCTCTCGATATGCTGATGTGGAATATTCTCCAAGATCTGTTAAGTGAAAATAGCCAGCTACAGAACAGTATGTATACTACTCCAAATATTTGAATGACAATAAAAATACATGTTTGCCTATGAATAAAGCCTAGTATCAAGGTTAGCTTTGGAGGGAATCTGGAAAGGGAAAGGGGCTTATGATTCACTGTAGGGTTTTTTGTATTGTTTGAATTTTTCATGCACAAGCATTACAATGTTTACAAACTTACTGTAAAATCTTAGGAAATAACTGGTATGAGAGAGGATATTTGGAACTTCGTGATTCCAAGAGATGCGTTTCCCTAAAATCAAATCTCTTAATCACGGCTACTGGGGTTTCTCATTTAGTATAGAGCACCTTGCACCATTTTCAGGGTGGCGCCCACATCTCAGCCCTGTCCCTCCCCCTGCCCGCCAGCCAGTCTGCCCAGGTGGGGGACAGCTCACGAGGGAACATTAGAGGAGCAGATTGAGATGGTGGGCATGTTTGGAAACCTTGCCCCCTTCACTGACCATTCAGTGCCATGACCTAGAATCCCACCTTCTTCCTTCCCTTAGCCACACAAGCCAGGTTTATGGAGATGAGAATAGCTAATAATTTTTACATGGCACTGTGTTTTGGATGCCAGTATTGATGAATACTGCAAATTGTATTTAAAAACAGTTGTTATGACAACTGCAGCACACGCTGGGGCTCCATGTTGTTAGGGGGAAAAGGCTGCTCTCCCTCCAACCCCTGAGCCCATCCTTTCAAACCAAGGTTGGTTCTTTTGTGGATTTTAGAATTTTAACTTCTGGATATAATGTGTAAATATGAAACTGGGCTGAGATCTCACTCCCAATGGGTTGTTCATGCGCTTGCCTTTTGTCCAAGACACTTTAGTTTTCTCGTGTTGCTCTGAGGCTTTGAAGAAAACAAAAATCCTAGAACTCTGTGGTATAGATTTTCCCATCTCCCTGAAGCACCCAGAATGGTTTTATTTTTCTCTGCCCTTTTGAATCCAGGAAAACAAGCCCCTTTTTTCTTAATACAGTTTTATTCACACATCATTAAGCTGATTTACCATATTATGCACCACTGTAGGCTTAGCAATCATGGCTTTCTCTCAACTAGAGAATGAAACAATTATTCTGAGTCTACCATAATAAAGGGATTTTGCCCAATTCGGAAAGTACACACCACTGGAGATTTTGTTAAAATCCCTGATTTTATTAAAGTTTACATGAAGGGAGGGGTAGAAATTAAGTACATTATAAATGCAACAATGAAATGCTAACTTGTTAAGTAGAAGTGTGTGGTCCGTAGAGCTAACAGAAACATTTCTGAGGAATATTTTTTATCTGGGGGTTCATGGTTCTGTATGTTACGTTGGAAAGCGCGTTTTGTGGCCTGGGTTTGCTCTGTGTTTTGGAAACCCCCCTATTCCATTTGCTTTCTTAAAACACACACGTAGTTTTTGTTTCCCTTAGTGAATGCTAGAATTTAAAATATTCTATGGTCCTTTGTAACACAACAAAGTGAGAAGGATCAAAAGTGATTATCCACTAATGTTTGCCAATCCGAAGCAGGATCAAACACAATAATGAGCCAGCAACACACGACACAGTTTGGAGATTAGTAAACAGGAGACCTCCATTGCCTTCTGTGAACAATCACCTGGAAGTGGAGATAGTGTCCCATCCTAATCAGAAAAATAAATGACCAGCTGCAAGGTTAAAAGCTCATCATTCACGGAGCGTCCTTCATATATTTGAAAGCATCTGGAAAGTAACTGGCCTCGGTATTAACTACAAACTCATTTGCAAGGCTTGGCAGCCTTTCTCCACTTGACACTTCCCTAATCACTCATCCCGTGGGGCCCCGGCGTGAGTAGGCTGTGCTCGGAAAAAGACAGCAAAAACTGATAGCCAGGAGGATTTTACCACATGGATGCTTGCCAGTGGATAGAGAGACACGTAGGAGAACCTTAGAATTTTCAGTCTGTGTGTGCCCTTTCCCGGCTTGCAGACCCATCTATTTCCAGCCATCTTTTGATTGCTTTTTGTTCTTGTTGTTCTTTTGTTAAAGATAATCTTTTAAAGTGCAATTTAGGTTCACAGTAAAATTGAGAGGAAGGCACAGAGATCTCCCATGTGCCCCCCCCCCATGCATAGCCTTCCCCATAATCAACATCCCCCACCTGAGTGGAACATTTGTTACAATTGATGAACCTACGCCCACACTTCGTAATCATCTGAAGTCTATAGTTTCCACTGGGTTTCACCTTTGGGGTTATATAATGTACAGGTTTGGGAACTGTAGAATTGCATATATCCACTATTAGAGTATCATACATAGTAGTTTCACTACTCTTAAGTCCTCTGTGCTCTGCCCATTCATCCCTTCCTCTTCCCTCATCCCTAGCAACCAGTCATCTTCTATCTTCATAATTTGCCTTTTCTGGAATGTCCTATAGTTCTAGTCATAATCTTGGTGGATTGTATTCTTTTACTTAGTAATATGCATGTAAGTTTCCAGCATGTCTTTTCATCATTTGATAGCTCATTTAGTTTTAGCACTGAATAATATTCCTTTCCCGGGAGCTACCACAACTTATTAATCCATTCAGCTACCAAAGGACTTCTTGGCTACTTCCTGGTCTTGCCAATTATGACTAAAGCTGCTATAAATATCCTTGTGCAGGTTTTTGAGTGGACATAAGTTTGGGTATACACCAAGGAGCATAACCAATGGACCATGTGTTAAGAACATGTTTGGTTTTATAACCACCATGGCATCCCACCAGCAATGAATGAAGATTCCTGTTGCTTCACATCCTCACCAGCATTTGGTGTTGTCAGTGTTGTGGAATTTGGTTGTTCTAATAGGAGTGTAATGGTATCTCATTATTGCTTTAATTTGCATTTCCCTAATTATATATCATGGGTAGCATCTTTTCATGTGCTTATTGGTCATTAGTTTGTCTTCTTTGGTGAGGTATCTGTTAAGGTCTTCGGCCCATTATTTAATTGGGTTTTTAGTTTTCTTGCTTTTGAGTTTTTTTTTTTTAAAGGAACCAAGTGAAAAGGCTTTTCTAATATTCAAAATGAAAGTGAAAAGGCAACGTGGATATTTCTATGAATTAACTGCTATTTCCTTTAAAAGTCTCATTTAAAATGACAGTACTTGTGATAGATACCTGATATTCTCAGTTGCTCTCTAGAGGAAAAACTATAGGTTTACAGTTATGTCATGTGTCTGCTTTCAAAATGTCCCTTTCAAGAAGGACCCAATCACAAATTGGTAATATATTGTAGAACTTCACGTATATTAGAGAAAAAAACCCTTCCTTATGAAGATTGGGAATATCCTTCCTGTAGGGAAATAAAGAGCCCATGTTATGTTCTATTGATTCTTTGAGCTCATTAAACAATGATATTGACAGTTCGTTCTAAGATGTTACCCTTTAGAGCTTTTACTATGCAAAGTAGAAGGTAGGACTTCCTTAATCCGTCAGCACAGCACTTTGCATCAAGTAGCGCTCAGCAATTCTAGAAGATGAGCAACTCTAATGTTCAGCTGTGCTTCAAATTTGGTTGAGACTTGACTTCCATAGCTTCCCCAAACCCATGGACCTATGTTTTAGCAAATGAAAAATTGAAGTGCTGGATGACAGGGATGAGTTTCTACATGCAAAGTACTGTCAGAAAACTGACTAAGCAGGAGAAATTAACTTATCATAAGCCTCTATAGATCACAGGATGAGGCTTTCAGAACTGGACTTGACAGTGGGTGACAACACTCAATGACAGGAGATAGTATCACTCTTTTTCAGACTGACTGAATTGAATGTATGGCCAACCAGTGCCTGCTTGATATTTGAGAAACCATTTCTCCAGCTGAATAATACTGACTTCTTGCAGAATAGTCCTAACAGGCCCATGGCAACCAGAACTTCTGATCAATGTTTATCAGATGAGAATTGCTAAGAGCTGAAGGAAAACCTATTTACAGTTAGCTGAGAACTAGGGAGCCTGGGAAAAATGTTTTAATTACATGCGTAAATTCCAAAATACTGTATTTCTTCCCTTGAACACACTTTTTATAACTTGCCAATAAAAATATCTGAAAGAAAGGGATGATGCTCAAACAAGGAGAGTTGAGATACTCTTAGTATCCTGAAACCTCTTGAAGATACTTCTGTTCAGTCTAATGTGCTCTCTCTTCTTTGGATACAGAAATATATCCGTTTGGGTTCAGACATCCCCTGCAGAAATGCTCAAGTTCACAGAAGAGCAAAAGCCTGAGGTGAGTCTGAAAGGATAAATGTTCATAGTAGGGGAGATTTTAGTTCTGCATGTGATGGTTAGAGTGGCCCAAATGTGGCCCATAAGCTTGCTTTACTCTTTTTGGAGTAAGAGATGTTACCTCTTGATTTGAAGATGTAGAGTCTAACTTTTGCTGTGGAAACAGGGCAGATACCCAGGAGAGTGTTGAGGTGACACCGAAGAAGAACAAAGGCAGTCAATCTTCCCTGGTTGAAGTTCATACCAAATGATTTCCCAACAATTTCTTTGGCTACAGATGCCCAGACTTATCTCCCAGGTGATGGGAAGCTTGCTGAGTCCAAGGACCTAGAAAAGGTAGTTGAAAAGGTTGTTGAAAAGGTAGAAAGGAATGAGTGCTACTTGGTCCCTAAAGCCAAGTTTGGCATCTTTTGTGAGTACCAGATGGGCACTGACTCTGGTTCAAGTTCACTGAAGACTCTGTCTCTGATAGATATGGTGACCTGATAGTTGAAGTGATCTGACTAAAATGGTACAATATTCAGGTTGGAAAATGATGGATGAGTTTAGAATAAGTCAGCGGAACTATCAGATCCTTCACATTATAGATTATAAAACCATGAAACGTATTATCCCAAAAGGAAAGAAATTGGAACTAAAGATTTCTTAGAACATTTCTGTTCATAATGACAGAGCTAAATGTGTTAGTAAAGAGTACAAAAGTATTTGGAGAGATGTGCCTGTTGCATCCCTAATATCAGGGCAGGCAATCTTTATATAGTGTTAGAGTTGAAAATGTGGGGTAGAATATCTTTTGGGTTAAATCATTCCCCGAGCTGAGTGGTGGGAATGACATCAGGCTGACAGTGACCCTGCCACAGAATTAGGATAGATCTGGGGGATTAGAGAAGGGTCTTACCCCACAGTCTACAGTGATCTCACATCTTTTCCTCATAGATGGTATCAGGGCTGTAGTTTCTCCGGGACCTCTTTGCACAGCGGAGATGCCCAACAGAGCATAGCACTTGAGCATGATCCCTGCTCTCTAGCCCCAGAAGGCTGTGTCTGTGGGTGCTGATAAGTAAGAGGCATCTCAACAAGGGCTGACAGTGGAGTTAAGGGTTGAGGGTAGGGTCCAAATCCCTTCTCACATGGCCCCTTCCCATTTACCATAAATTTCACTGAAGACATGGGACCCATCTCACCTATTCTGCTGTCCACTTTGATAGAGCTGGGCCACAGTGCAATTTCGTGTTCTTCTCCCTTTCCTCAAACGCAAACTTCCTTAGTAACTCAGATGTTATAACCCTCTGGTCAGTCCCCTGTTCTGGGGAGAGCTAGGGGAACAAGTAGCTATAAAAGCCTCAGAGCAGGCTCCCTCCCACAGCACTGCTGGTAAGTTGCCAATGGCAACAAGCAAAGTCACCCCTGGACTCTGAGTCACTTCTCTTTATTTAAGGCTCCTGGGATTAAAAAAGTGAAATTTGCCAAAACAAGGTTCTAAGCATTGTGGTGCATTTTGGTTACATCAGGCAAATTTCAATGCTTTAACCATCAGAAATCCTGGAAAGACTTTACGTAGAATCTCATTTGAAGAAAAGATTAAAAGTCTCCAATTGAGGTCCCTTGTAAAAGTGAGACCTGACCAAAGTGGTCTGGATCCCTCTGCAAAAAGCCTGGGAAGTTGGACAGAGGTGCTAAGCCCAGGTCTTTTGTGAATTCTTAGGAGAGGGAGCAGTGATGATTTAGAGTTTGGCTGCAAGTAACAATGTCCTGAGAAATCATATCTTAAACAAGATTGTTTATATCTCTCTCATAAAAAAGAAACCTGGAGATAGGGCAATCCAGGGCTGGTGTGGTAGCAGCAGTGCCGGGAAACTGCCCTTGTTTTGCTGTATTCTGTGTGTGGCTTCCATCCTGAGGGTCACCTCACAGTCCAAGATGGCTGCTTGGATCTGGCCATTGTATCATCATTCCAAGCATCAGGGTGGAGGAAAGGGAGAGAAAATATTTACCCTTCCCTTACAAGAAGATTTCCTGAACTTACAACACAGTATTTCTTCATTCAGTTCATTGGCCAACTAGTTATGCCCTACGCCGACTGAAAAGGAAGCTGGGAAGAAACGTTGTAGGCGAAAAGCAAAGTGTCTTCCTTTTAAAAATTCAGAGGGTGATGCTCATGTCTCCCTGTGTCACAAGATCTTGGATTAAAGTTTTATTAGGTTTTTATGGGTTTTGGATCAAAAGGCCCCTCCATTGGATGACGAAGCCTCGACCCTTCCTCATGCCCATCTCAATCTTACTTCCCTTCACTGCTTGGAAAACTGGCATTCTTATGCTTTTGCTGTTTTTTTTTTTTCCCTGTTTTATTTTATTTATTTATTTTGAGAGAGAGACAGAGAGAGGCAGAGAGGGAGAGAGAGAGAATCCCAAGCAGGCTCCGACTGTCATTGCAGAGCCTGATGCAGGGCTCAGACTCAGGAACCACAAGATCATGACCTCAGCTGAAGTTGGACACTTAACCAACTGAGCCACTCAGGCACCCCTGTCTGTGTTCTTTTCAACCATTATCTGTTGCTGACCTGATTGCCAGTGTATAGATAGACTCTGAGTCCAAAAAGTCTAATATGTTAGAAGTGGACTGGTGCAATATGTCACTCTATGTACCCATTCTTTTAGGGAATTTAACTTCTGGTTTCCTTAGAGGAATGGCCCAGAGCCCTTATGAAGTGCCAGTAATTCAAGTAGACTCTCTGTGGCAGAATCAACACATACTTTTTCTGCTTCCCTTGCTTTGATGCCTCCTGCAACCAGGAGGCTGTGCTGGCACTGGAGTCTGCCTCACTGATCTCAGCTTCATTCGCGGACATTGTCCATGCTGATGTTCATCACCTTGTGAAATTTAGGTCTTTAGAGGCTGCCAGCTAGGGCAGTGAGGTGATGCATCATTTCATAGTACAATTGTTTTGGTAGAATATCAAGTTTCCTAGGTAAAATTTCCCTGCAGTCTTTGGTCTCTGCTGGTTTTAATAGTATCCGTTTAACCACCTAGTTCTTTTCATCCCGGTATACTTGGAGACCAGCAGGAGACTGGGTCAGGAGGAGATAAAGGACTATCTGGGAAGAAGAGTGCAGAGTTAGGGCCAGAATGCCATAACACAAATGGCATGGACGTGGGCGTGAGCACTTGGTGGCTATCCAGGCACAGATCCAAGCCTCAACTCCAGAAGAGCCATGCCCCCTGCCAGATCTGTTGTTATATCTCGCTGAGTTGCTCTGCAGTGTGATTTCTTTAATGAGAGTGAAAAAGGTGGAGTTCTGGCTGTGCTTCTGGGAATTCCACAGAAGCTTGGGTATGCCCAGGGGAATGTTACCTGAATATTGTCTGTCAGTGTGATATGAAAAAAAAAAAAAAAAAAAAAAAAAAAAATTGAGAATCATGGGATTAGCGAATTACAGTAGTCTTTATTTGGGCTTTGTCAAAGTCTCTTGATTAGTTGACCCATGATATTCTGGAATCCGACAGGAAAAGTGTAATATATTTGAACCTGATTGAATTAGCATATCCAATGAGTGCTGATTAATGGAGGTGGGTGTCTAATGGGTATAACGAGGCTTCTCTCCTTGTATGATGAAGATACAGAGGCATGCTGATCAAGTTTTCAGGTAACATTAAATTGGTAGTGATAGCTAATATGCTAGATAATAAGTTAGAGAGAATTCAGTTCCAAGAACACCTCAGCAATTTGAAATGATGAGATGAGCTGACGGCATGAAGATTAGTGAGAAATAAATTTGATTGCTGTCTGGAGTCCAAACTACCAACTTTATGCATATATATTGAAGAAACATGCTTAAGTCCACCGTATTTTATTTTTTTAATGTTTGTTTATTTTTGAGAGTGAAATACAGATCACAAGCAGGGGAAGGACAGAGAGAGAGAGGGAGACACAGAATCTGAAACAGGCTCCAGGCTCTGAGCTGTCAGCACAGAGTCGGACAGAGGGCTCAGCCGAAGTCACACTTAACTGACTGAGCCACCCTAGTGCCCCAGGTCCACTATATTTGGGCAGCATTGTAACTGTCACTCATTCCTTTATTCAACAAATATTCTTCAACTTTCTTTTTGTCAGTGCTGGGGATTTGAAGATAGACAAGATAGACAGGATTCATTTCCTTATGAAAACAAGTAAATAAGAAAGAAAACAAAGAATGATTATGCAATGGTGAATGAGGCAGTATCCTAGGGAATATATAGTAGCTTTAATACCAAGGGAAGTTCACTTTGAGAAAATGACATTAAAGTAGAAATCTGGAGGATGAGAAGAAGTTGGCATGCCAGGCCATGGAGAGAGAAGGAATGATCCACTAAGAGGGAACAGCATGTGTAATGGCCTGGAGGTAATATGACATAAAACGCTGAAGGAAGGGGAGGAGGTTTATGAAGACTGTAACATAAAGGGTGAGAGACATAATGAGAGATGAAATTGGAGAGCAAGGACTGGAGTCTGTCTGGAAGGGTTCTGCAAGTCAGGTAAAGAGCTTGGATAGTTTTTTTTATTACTGAAGTATAATTGTCACACAATGTTGCATTAGTTTCAGGTGTATGCTGACCACAATGTAGCTGTCATCTGTAACCATACCACAGACTACATTCCCTGTGTTCCTGTGTTATACCTTTCATCCCCATGACTTACTCAGTTTAGATAACCGTGTGTGTGTGTGTGTGTGTGTATGTGTGTGTGATGAGAGGGCACGAAAAAGTCTTAAGCATCAAAGTGACATAATCAAATTTTCATATGGGAAGTTTCCTGCCAGCTTCATTGTAAATAAGGGGAGAGTCAGGAGGGAACACAATAGCTGGCTGGTGACCTGCTAGGAGGGTGTTGTAGTCCTTGAGGTGGCAGATGTTGGTGGCCTCCCCTAGTGATGGTGCAGATGGAACCAGGTGGGCAGAGCTGAAAAACAGAAGAGGAATTGGGACTCGGTGATGGTTTGGGTGTGGAGGCAAGAGAATATTCAAGAGTGATTCTGGCTTCTGTCTTGGGACAACCGAGTGGAGAGTTAAAGCACTTTCTAATTTTGAGGACCAGTGGGTGAGAAGCATATTTGGGAGAGAAAATGATCTATTCACTTGGGACTTGTTGAGTTTGAGGTGATAAGATGTTGTCCAAACGGTGATGTCCACTGGGCAGTTGGGTAAAATTCTAGAACCCAAGAGAGAGATTTGGGCTCAAGATACAGATTTGAGAACAAACTCATTGAGCCAAAAAAAAAAAATTCGGTCTTTGGTCATATTTATAAAAGTAGGAAGCCTCAGAATAAAGAAAGTGACATGTGGCTCTGGAATCTACGATCGCACAGTTGCAAAGGTGTCTGGCTCTGATCCCTACAGACTGTGTGAGCTGGAGGGTAAAGACTTAAGGCTTTGAGTTTCAGTGTCTTTATTGTAAATTGGGGATTATTGCGATGAGACCCTGGAATGTGCCTCTTGGTCACGCAAAGACATGTTAAAGAGCTTGGGGCTGGTCAGCTTGATATACAGGAGGCTGGAGACAGCAATTTACAATTGCACCAAAGACTTCCAGAAGAAAAAGGAGCTAGAATTGCCCAGTGGTACCCGGGATGATAGAAATAGGATAAAGTGACAGGAGTTTCAGGGAGACTGACCTCACCTCATTATCATGGGAACCTGCTAATGGTCAAAATTCTCTGAAGGTAGAGCAGTTTGTTCTTCTGGCAGGAGGACTTCCTCCTTTCTGAATTAGAGATCCTGTGATCACAGCTGGAAGAGTCCTCGCTGTCACGGGAGGTGGGGTTGGAATGAGTGCCTCGTTCGAATAGGGTGTTTATTTAGGCCCCAGTGTCCTTAGCAAGCTCATTAAAATTTATTACAACATTCATTCTCACATTTGTTCTCTAATCACAAAAGAGATTGTTTTCTCCACTAGGGCAGGGGCTACATGTTTCTTAGATAGAAACACCTCTGCCCCTTGAGCCCCAATTCTGCACCGGGCCAGCCTCCATGTCCCAACTATACACAGCATGGTGTCGTGGGTGAAGGGCACAGAACTGCCCCGGGGGGCTGCAGTGAGGTTTTGTTCCCTGAATGCTTCATGATTCTTCCCCAGCAGAGCAGCCTCCACCCCTCTCCCTCTAGCTGCTTTCTCAGTCCTCCCTCCGGGATACCCCTTCAGGGAATGCACAGTGATGTGTAATAAATAAAAAGAGGTCAGGATTTTGAATCTCACCATCCTGGGTTTATTTTCTGATAGTAAAATGGAAGGAAAATAGAGTGAAACCTTCATGATTTATGGGCCCCCTTCCCTTTGGGGGTTTTCCAGTTGGATCTTTGCACTCAGGTTGACATTTATGATATAAGGTATTAATATCTGGAGAGAAGAGCTGCTGGTGCTAATTATTCAGGCTTGCTCTGACAGTGAACTGGTGAACAGCACTCATATGTCAGATACTATCTCTGCATTAAGTCTTTAACTTAAAATAGGTGGGAATTATGAGGCGCTATGGGCTTTCTCTGTATAGATTCCACGGAAAGTCTATAGGATATATTAGTAAATCAGCCATGATGTAGTTGCTGAAAAGCAAGCCAATAAGTGTCTGATATATGGAAACTTCAGGAAAGTCTTTGACTTAACAAATGTGCCAGAGACAATAACATGCTACAAGGGAGAGAAAATGGAAATGATGGGGACTCACTTATTTATTTATTTATTTTTAACTCAGAAAGGAAAACATTTGCCTCCTCTTCTAATTCTTCGGGTTGTCAGATATGTCTTGTTTCTAGTAGCTATTTGTAAAATTAATTATTTTAACAGTATCAAACAGACTGAGTTTTTACACTTGATAAATTTTTGATGTTAAACCTTTGAAAAATGCAGGGATGTGATTTTTTTTCTCTCAACAGTTTCTCCCCAGAAGCCGGCGTTAATTTGCAGATGCCAACACATGACTAATGGTTTTATATCAAAAGATTAATACACATTAAATCAACATGGGACTAAGGATTCATGACTGTATTTATTGATTTTGTCATGAGAGAGTCCAGATTTTGTGACTCTGACAGAGAGACGGGCAGCTATCTCTCACTGAGGGATAGTAGTTGTTAAGTTAATTGGTCAGTCAGCCTGGTAGACCCCCTTATTGCCTATCTAACAGCCAATCCTCTCTTCTTGCTTGTTAAAGAACACTGAGGATTTTGTTTGGGGAGCAATGTGCTCTGTCCCAGCTAATGAGATGAGACTGGTTTAAGCCAGTGAAGGTAAACTATGCCTCTGCCTGTGGCTGTGTGGGGGCAAGAAGGTGACTGAATTCTGGCCAATAAAATGTAAGAGAAGTAGGGTCTGAAGAAATTGGAAGGAGAAGAGATGGTGGTTTCTGGAAAAGAAATAAGAACGAATTATCTTGTGGCAGTTAGTCCTTTGTGTCTCTGCTAATCTCCTTGTCAATTTTGGATATGGTTGTGAGATAAGTGGTAGTTGCAGCTCGGTGGCCATGCTGAGATCATGAGTGGAGACCGTAGCCAGTGCTGTGGGCAGCAGAATGGAACCATGGAGACGGCCTGGGGTCTCCCTGATGTCATCAGGCCACCAAACCACTCTGCTTACCTCTGGATCTCTTCTTAAAAAAAAAAAAACAAATGTCATGTTAGAAGCCACTGTCAGTCATGTTTTCTGTAGAGTGCTACTGGACATATTCTCACAATTACAGTTAAGTCGGCAGGCCTGGGGATTGTTCTGGCCTTATCGTTGGTTGGTTTTTTTGTTTGTTTGTTTGGTTTTTTTTTTGCCTTTTTTTAAATGGATCGTTATAAAACTTAAAATTTAATTATTTATTGAACCAATGTTACAAAGGCGAATAGATAGGGTAACATACTTGTTTGTAAAACTTAGCTCCTTTAACATTGTGAAGTTTTTTTTTTCCTTAAATAGTTTATTGTCAAGTTAGTTTCCATATAACACCCAGTGCTCATCCCAACAAGTGCCCTCCTCCATGCCCATCACCCCCCTTCCGCTCTCCCCCACCCCCATCAGCCCTCAGTTTGTTCTCAACATTCAAGAATCTCATGGTTTGCCAGCTTTATGTTTTTCAATTCATAAGCGTCATACTTGGGTGTAGTGTAACGAAATGTTGAACAATATAGAAAAGCAGTAAATAACAAAGGAATGCCTGTTATCCTAGCTCCCAGTACCTTCTTCAGAGGAAACCACTCTACTTTTAATTACTTTGGCTTTTAGTCCTTGATGCTTATGACTGTGACTTAAAGTAATTTGTCTATTTTTCTATTCTGAACATATTATTTGAACAATATCTATTGCCTCCCCACTCTGAAAGATGAGGAGTTTATCTTCACCTTGTACTCCCTCCCATATTTATTGCATTTTCTTTATTGCTTACTTTTGTAGCTTTAAATCAGTAAATACCACTTTTCACATTTTTACTAAGTAAGAATCAGTAACCACAAAATAAAGTGAAGTGGCTTAATCCCTAGAAAAGGAACGCAATTCTATGTCACTAAACTATTCGAGAGAGCATGTTCTAGGAATTAGAGCCTCTGGCTTCACACTCTCATTCTTCAAAATCATACCACACTTGAGTTTACATTTGTACATTGGTTTCTTTTTTTTTTGCTCTTGATTTTTTTTTTTAATGTTTTATTTATTTCTAGGAGAGAGAGAGAGAGAGAGAGAGAGCGTGAGCAGGGGAGGGTCAGAGAGAGAGGGAGTCACAGACTGAAACAGGCTCCAGGCTCCGAGCTGGCAGTCAGCACAGAGCCCGACGCGGGGCTCGAACCCACGAACCGCGAGATCATGACCTAAGCGAAAGTCGGACGCTCAACCGACTAAGCCACCCAGGCGCCCCCGTACATTGGTTTCTTAACTGTTTTTGCTTATCTTTTATCTTAAGTTGTTAATTGCTTTACTTTTTGTCTTGAGATTAGAAACACAAAAGTTTGCATTATATCACTGAGGTATCAACTCCCGCCACCCTTTTTTTTAGTTTCAGGTGTATAACGTAGTGATGCCACTTTTATATACATTATGAAGTCGATCACCATGATAAATCTAGCTACCATCTGTCACCATGTTGTTAAAATGCTGTTAACTATATTCCTTATGCTGTATATTGCATCCCTTTGTCTTCTTTTATAACTAGAAATCCTACCTTTTAATCCCCTTTCCCTCTTTCTCCCATCCTCCTACCCCCTTCCATCTGGTAACCATCTGATTGGTCTCTGTATCTACGAGTCTATTTCTGTTTTGTTTCATTGGTTTTGTGTTTTACATTCCACACTAAGTGAAAGATGAGGAATTTATTTTAAACTTCTGTTCCCTCCTATATTTATTGCATTTTCTTTATTGTATAATGCTGAATTGGTGTTTTAGATTAAATACCCAAAGGTGGAATTGCTGGATCATACGGTAATTCTTTTTTACTTGTTTTGAGGAACCTTCATAGGAGAAGATGATAATGGTTGTGCTATTTTTCATTACCACCAATCATGCATGAGGGTTCCCTTTTCTGCACATTCTCACCGACTCTGTTATTTCTTGTCTTTTTGATACTAGCATTCTAACAAGTGTTAGATGATCCTTCATGGTGGTTTTCACTTGCATTTCCTTCATGATGAGTGATGTTGAGCATTTTTCATGTGCCTGTTGTCCATCTGGATATCTTCTTTAGAGAAATATCTGTTCAGGTCTTCTCATTTTTTAATTGGATTGTTAGTTTTTTGGGGGTTTTTTTCCTATTTTTTTGCTATTGTTTATTCTTTATGTATTTTGGATGGTAACTCTTTATCAGTTATACCATTGGTTACATCATTTGCAAATGCCTTCTCTCATTCAGTAGATTACCTTTACATTTTTTTGTTGGCTCCTTGTCTGTGAAAAAGGCTTTTAGTTTGAAGTATTACCATTTGTTTATTTTTTCTCTTATTGCCCTTGCCTGAGGAAACCGATCAAAAAAATATTGCTAAGACCTATGTCCAAAAGTTTATTGCCTGAATTTTCTTCTAGGATTTTGGTTTCCAGTCTTACATTCAAATCTTTAATCCATTATGAGTTTAATTTTGTATATGGTGTAAGAAGGTGGTCTAGTTTCATTCTTTGGTAGGTGGTTGTCCATTTTCCCTAGCACCATTTATTGAACAGATGGTCTTTTTCCCACTGTATACTTTTGCCTTTGTCATACATTAGTTGAACCTATAAGCATGGGGTTTTTGTTTTTGTTTGGTTGGTTTTTTTCTGGGCTTTCTATTCTACTCCATTGGTCTACGTGTCTGTTTTGTGTTAGTACCATACTGTTTTGATTATGGCAGCTTTGTAGTATAATTTGAAATCAGGGAGCTTACTACCTCCAGCTTTGGTTTTTGTGTTTTGTTTGTCTTTTTTTCCCCCCCCCCTCAAGATCACCTTTGCTTTTTGGGCTCTTTTGTGGTTCCATACAAATTTTAGTATTGTTTGCTCTAGTTCTGTGAAAAATTCCATTGGTATTGTCTTAGGAATTGTATCTGAAGTTTGCTTTGGTTAGTGTGAACACTTTAACAATGTTAGTTCTTTCAGTCCATGAGCATAGTATGTAGTTACATTTATTGTGTTGTCTTAAATTTCTTTCATTAATATCTTACGGTTTTCAGAGTACAAGTCTTTCACCTCCTTGGCTAAATTTATTCCTAGGGGTTTTTTTTGTTTTTGTTTTTGTTTTTTGTTTTTTTAGTGTACTTGTAAATGGAATTACTTTCTTAATTTCTGTTTCTGGTAGTTTATCATTTGTGTATTGAAATACAACAGATTTCTTTATAATAATTTTGTATCCTGCAACTTTACTGAATTCATTTTTTAGTAGTAATAGTTTTTTTTAGTCCTTAGGATTTAAAAAAAATTTTATAGTTTATTAATTTTTTAGAGACAGAAAGAGCAAGCATGAGCGGGGAGGGTCAGAGAGAGGAGACACAGAATCTGAAGCATGCTCCAGACTCTGAGCTGTCAGCACAGAGCCCGACGCAGGGCTCAAACCCACGAACTGTGAGATCATGACATGAGCCAAAGCCGGCCTGACGCTCAACCGACTGAGCCACCTAGGTGCCCCAGGATTTTCTATATACAGTATCATGTTGTCTGCAAATAGTTAAATTTTTACTTCTTTCTTTCCAGTTTGGATGTCTTTTATCTCCTTTTCTGATTGCTGTGGCTAAGATTTCGAATTGTATGTTGAATTAAAATGGCGAGAGTGGGCATCTTTTCCTTGTTCCTGACCTGAGATAGAAAGCTCTTAGCTTTTCACCATTGAGTATGATGTTGGCTATGGGTGTGTCTATCTGGTCTTTTTTATGTTGAACTAAGTCCCTTCTATACTGACTTTTTTGAGAGTTTTTATTATAAATGGATGTTGAATTTTGTCACATGCTTTTTCTGCATCTATTGAGATGATCATAAGATTTTTATCCTTCTTTTTGTTAATGTATTGTATAACATTGGTTTGTGGATGGTGAGTATTTCAAGTATTTCTTCGGTATCTCTTCAGTTTCCTCAGAATAGTTTGAAAAGGGGAGGTATAATTTTTCTTGAAGTGTTTGTACAATTTTACCTTTGAAGATACCTGGATTCGGACTTTTGTGTTTGGGGACTTTTCTGTGTGTGAAACCTATTTAATTGCATTACCAGCAAATGTTTAGATTTCCTATTTCTTTTTTATTCATTCTTGGAAGATGGTATGTTTCCAAGGAGCTGTCTATTTCTACTTGGTTGTCCCATTTTTCACCATATAATTATAATACTCTCTGAAGATCCTTTGTATTTCTGTAATATTGGTTGTAACTTCCTCTGTTTTGTTTCTGATTTTATTTATTTGGATTCTCTCTCTTGTTTTTTTTTTTTATGAGTCTAACTATAGGTTTATCAATTTTCTGTGTCTTTTCAAAGAAGCAGCTTTTACTTTCATTGATCTTTTTCTTTTTTCTTTCTTTTTTTTTTTTGGTCTCTCTTTCATTGATTTCCACTCTAATCTGTATTATGTCCTTTCTTACATTAACTTTGAGCTTTGTTTTTTTTTTTTTCCTAGCTTCTTTAGGTGTAAGGTTGTATATTTTGAGATTTTTCTTTTTGTTTTGGTGAGCTTGTATTGCTATGAGCTTCCCTCTTAGAGCTGCTTTTGCTGTGTCAAATAGATTTTAGCCTGTTAGGTTTCCATTTTCATTTGTCTCAGGTATGTTTTGATTTCCTCTTTGTTTTTGTTTTTGTTTTGGCCCATTGGTTTTTTTGATAGTGTGTTGGTTAGCCTCCATGTGTTTGTTTTTTCCCCAGGTTTTTTCCTTGTAATTGATTTCTAATTTTATCCCGTTCTGGTTGGAAAATATGCTTGATATGATTTCAGTCTTCTCAAATGCACTGAGAATTGATTTGTGGCCTAACATGACATATGTTGGAAAACGGTCCATGTGCATTTGTGAAGAAATGTGAACCCTGACGTTTTGGGTTGTAATGCTCTGTATATAGCTCTTAAGTCCATCTCTTCTAATGTGTTGTTTAAGTCCAATGTTTCTTCATTGACATTCCATCTGAATGATCAACTCATTGATATATGTGGAGTGCCAGAGTCCCCTACTATTACTGTATTATTATTTTCTTCCTTTATGTTTGATAATAATTTTGTGAGGTATTTAGGCACCTCTGTGTTGGGTGCATAGATATTTATATGTTACATCCTCTTGGTGGATTGAGCCCTTTATCATTAAGTAATATCCCTTTTCTTTTTGTCTTGTTACACCTATTCTTTGTTTTAAAGTCTATTTTTAAAGTATATTCAATGTTTTATTTTATTTTTGAGAGAGAGAAAGTGAGAGAGCATGAGTGGAAGAGAAGGAGACACAGAATTCAAAGCAGGCTCCAGGCTCTGAGCTGCCAGCACAGAGCCCGACATGGGGCTCAACGAACTGTGAGATCATGACCTGAGCCAAAGTTGGACACAACCGACTGAGCCACCAGGTGACCCTTAAGGTATATTTTAAAGCCTCATATGAGTATTGATACTCCAGCTTCCTTTTTGTTTCTGTTTGCATGGAATATCATTTTCCATCTTTTCACTTTCTGTCTGTGTGTCTTTAGTTCTGAAGTGAGTCTCTTGTAGACAGCAAATAAACAAGTTTTTTTAAAATTCATTCTGCCCCTTTGTGTCTTTTGATTGGAGCACTTAGTCTGTTCACACTTAAAGGAATTACTGATAGGTATGTACTTCTGGACATTTTGGTTTTTGCTGGTTGTTCTTCTAGTTATTCTCTGTTCTTTCTTCTGCTCTTGCTCTTTTCCCTTGTGATTTGATTACTTTCTTGAGACTTACGTTTATATTCCTTTCTCTTTTGTGTATGTGTATCTCTTTTTTAAATAGTTTATTGTCAAGTTGTTTTCCATATAGCACCCAGTGCTCATCTCCACAAGTGCCCTCCTCCATGCCCATCACCCCCCTCACCTCCCCCCCCCAACCATCTGCACTCAGTTTGTTCTCAGGTTTAAAGAATTTCTCATGGTTTGCTCCACATCCATCCTCATCAGGGAAATATAAATCAAAACCACACTGAGATACCACCTCATGCTGGTCAGAGTGGCTAAAATGAGCAAATCAGAGGATGCTAGATGCTGGCGAGGATGTGGAGAAATGGGCACCCTCCTACACTGCTGGTGGGAATGTAAACTGGTGCAGCCCCTCTGGAAAACAGTGTGGAGGTTCCTCAAAAAATTAACAATAGAACTCCCCTATGACCCAGCAATAGCACTGCTGGGAATTTATCCAAGGGATACAGGAGTGCTGATGCATAGGGGCACATGCACCCCAATGTTCATAGCAGCACTCTCCACAATAGCCAAATCATGTGTATGTATATCTCTTATAGGTTTTGGCTTTGAGGCTACCATGAGGTTCATATATAACTTCCTGTATATATCGATATCTGTTATGAATTGATGGTCACTTAAGTTCAGGCATGTTCTAAAAGGACTATATTTTTACTCCCCCCGCCCCACATTTTATGTTTTATGATCATATTTTCTACATCTTCTTAGTTTGTGTATCCCTTGAGTAATTATTGTAGGTCTAGATGATTTTACTACTTTGCCGTTTAGTTTGCATACTGGGAGATGCAATCCATTTACCACATATGTAGTTTTACCAGTGAGATTTTTCTTCTGAATTTTCATATTTCTAGCTATGGCCCTGTCTTATCTGTTTAAATAAATGCTTTTAACATCCCTTGTAAGGTTGGTTGGTGTTGATAAACTCCTTTATCTTTTGCTTGTCTGGGATACTAGCTTGCAAAGTTGCTGCTGAAAAACAAACTGATAATGGTTTTCTTGTACATAACTAGTTGTCTTTCTCTTGCTGCTTTTAAGATTCTCTTTTTTAGTAGATTATTTTAAGTTTATATATTTATTTTGAGAGAGGCAGAGACAGCTGGAGTGGGGAAGGGGCAGAGAGAGAGAGGGAGATAGAATCCCAAACAGGCTCTGTGCTACTTGCACAGGCTAATTGCACAGAGCCTGATGCAGGGCTTGAACTCATGAAACTGCAAGATCATGACCTGAGCCAAAACCAGGTGTTTAACTGACTGAGCCACCCAGGTACCCCTAAGATTCTCTCTTTAACTGTTGATACTGTATTATAATGTGTCTTGGTGTGGGATAAACTTTGGGTTTATCTTATTTGGGACTCTCTTTTGTTCTGGGATTTGGATGTCTGTTTTCTTCATTAGGTTAGGCAAGTTTGTAGCCACTGTTTTTCTAGTAGGTTTCTGATTCTTTATGTATCTTCTCCTTCTGGGATCCCTATAATGTGAATGTTAGTATGCTTGATGTTCTAGAGCCAAAATCAAGAGTTGGGTATTCAACCCAGTGAACCACCCAGGCACCCCTTCTGCATCATTTAATCTGCTATTGATTCCCTCTAGTGGGGTTTTTTTTTCTTTTCAATTATTGTATTTTTCAGCTTTCTTTTTTATACTTTCTATCTCTGTTTAAGTTCGCACTGTGTTCTTTCATTTTTCTCCTGAGTTCAGAGACTTGCTGAGTTATGATAATTAATTTAAACTCTTAGATATCAACTTATTAATAATGCTATGTGTTCAATGGAAAGTACTATTTTAGAAGATATTCTCATAGGTGTCTGACTTCCTATTCTAATTTTGTCAATAGCATATTCCTGCAGAACTATGAAAAGCCATTGTTCCTTTGTCTTCTAGCAGTATTGCAGATGAGAAGTTTGACATTTTTATTTAACTTTTTCTGTAAATAACTTTTTTTTGATACTTAAAAAAATTTTTTTTTATGTCTTTGTTTTATTTTGAGAGACAGAGACAGAGAGCGAGTATGGGAGGGGCAGAGAGAGAGGGAGACACAGAATCTGAAGCAGGCTCCAGGCTTTGAGCTAGCTGTCAGCACAGAGCCCCATGCAGGGCTTGAACCCATGAACCATGAGATCATGACCTAAGCTGAAGTCGGACACTTAACCGACTGAGCCACCCAGGTGCCCCTTTCTTAATGCTCTTTTAGTTTTTTTTTTCTTTTATCTTTTGGTGTTTGGTTTTTTTTTCTTTAGGTGTATAAGGATGGTTTTGGGACTGAGCATCTATATATTTGCTCTACTTAATATTCAATCTTAAATCTCACTGTTTTGTTTTCTTTTTGAGTTCTGACATTTGTTTTTTACTATTTCTTTTTAAAAATTATATCTAACTCTGGGGCGCCTGGGTGGCTTAGTCGGTTAAGCGTCCGACTTTCGCTTGGGTCATGATCTCGCGGTTCGTGGGTTCGAGCCCCGCGTCGGGCTCTGTGCTGACTGCCAGCTCAGAGCCTGGAGCCTGTTTCAGAGTCTGTCACTCCCTCGCTCTCTGACCCTCCCCTGCTCACGCTGTCTCTCTCTCTCTCTCTCTCTCCTAGAAATAAATTTAAAACAAAAAATTATATCTAACTCATATGCCATAGGATTCACTGTTTTCAAGCACATATCAATGGTTTTTTGCATGTTCACAAAGGCTTTCAACCATAACCACTGTCTAGTTAGAGAAAGGTTACATCATTCTCAAAAGAAACCCGTTGCCATTATCCATCATTCCCCATTCTTCCTTCCCCCAGCCCTTAGCAACCGTAAGTCTACTTTCTGTTTCTATGACTTTGTGTATTCTGGATATTTCATATACATGGAATCATAACAATATATGGCCTTTTGGATCAGTTTCTTTCACTTAGTGGAATGTTTTCAAGATTCATCCATATTGTAGTATATATCAGTACCTCATTCCCTTTCATGGCTGAACAGTATGTCGTATGTATAACCCACATTTTATTGTTTTTATGTATCAACTCCTCTTTCTTTAATTATTTTCCACCATTCATTTTCTTAGTTCTGTCCTTCCGATTTGTTAACTCAGTTTTAGGACTTTTTATATTGATTCTCTATGATTTTAACCCTTTTGTTCATATCCTTGATTCCTTTCTTTTTGTTGAATATTTTAGCAGATTTCCTTGGTTTTATTTTTCAACTCTTTTATTGCATGTAAAAATCTGTAGCAAGTGTATTTTTAATTTCCAGTATCTTTCTTATTTTTGTTTGTTCCTTTTTTTAAAAATAGGAAACCTCTTTGGTTTGTTTTATTTTTGTCTACATGACTTTACTTCCCATTTTATTGAGCATTTATCTAGATGTCTTGGGATAATTTAAGATGTCCCCAAATAGTTCTGTCGAAGGAGGTGAGGATCATTTCTTTAGGTAGTCATATCCCCTGTGGTGTGAATTAAATAAAATAAGGCTCTTTGGACTATCTGGTAGTTTCTCTCCCTTCTGCTTCTTAATTCATCAGACTGGCTTAAAGACTTTATTGATGGAGCTAGTTCTTCCATTTGTCACCACTCTGTGCTGCTAGACAAGTGGATAAACTGTCCAGGATAGTTTCAGACCAAGTCAGATGTCACTAACTTCAGCCTTCTTTCCTTTCATAGGTTTAGGCTTATAGGAGTATAATTTATATTCAGCAAAGTTCACCTTTTAAGGACATTTAGTTTGATGAGTTTTGATTAGTGTGTATAGTCATATTACTAGCATCAAAATCAAAATAGAGCATAGTTTCATCAATCTAAAACTTTCCTTTGGGTCCCTTCTCAAATCTGTCATCTTAGCTGTGGATTAATTTGAGTGTTAGAATCAGCCCTATAGATTACTGTCATTGCTTTCCTCAGCTCTGTGGTTCTCTTTCTCTTGTAAGTGTCCCTACTGATCAGCAGAACCAGGGGTCTGACTATGAGCTCTGTGGGAAGGACACACTGACAAAAAGACCTTCCTGTAGGGCCTGCGAGTATGGAGTGGAGAAGCAGCAGTTGTACAGCTCAGATTCCACAGGCTTTAATTGTTTTGATGCAAGGGGATTGGAATGGGGTGGGAGGGGCTACCTGGACCAGATATTTCATAAATACTCCTTTAGTTAATTACAGTGGTTACTCCTCCTCCCATTTCTGCTCTCTTGTCATCTACACATTTAAGGACTCCTAGGGCTCTTTGGTGAGGAATGGCTCCCGCCTCCCTGGTAGCCTTCTTATATTTGTGTTCTGGGTCTCAGCTTCCTTCATTCTGGTTTATCTAATAATATGATCCCGCTTTCTTCCTTTTTTTCTTTCTTATTTATCAAAATATATTTCTCACTGATATTCTTTCCCTTACTCAGCTTTATTCCAGCTATATTTCTTTATCACACATGACATGTGAATTCTGTGAGGGAGTGGAAGTCAACACGTACGCTTGCTATGCCATCTTGAAGTGCTAGTGTTCAAGGCACTGATTCGTAAGAATCTATGGTAGGGGTGCCTGGGTGGCTCAGTCAGTTAAGTGTCCAACTCTGGGTTTCGGCTCCGGTCATGATCTTGTAGTTTGTGAGATCAAGCCCTGTATTAGGCTACAACCCTACTTGGGATTCTCTCTCTCTCTCTCTCTCTCTCTCTGTCCCTCCCCTGCTCATGCCCTCCTTTTCTTTCTCAAAAGTAAATAAATTTAAAAAAGAAAAGAATCTATAGTGTATATGAGAGGTCAGCAAGTAGTCAAATTACTTGAATGTCTCTCAGGTGGAACATTTCAGGTGAAAGAAGAAATACAATCTCTACTGGTGGACAGGCTTCATAAGGCCCATTACTTTGGCTCTCGACATTCGAATTATTTATTTATCTGTTTTTGAGTAAAACAAAATAGGTTCCTAAGTAAAAGAAAAATGAACAGACTCAGAGTTTCAAGAAGTGTCCCAAAGACACTTAGGTATTGGCATCTTAGAGAAGTATGGTTTAGTTTTAGCCATACTGTAAATAGGGCCTCATGGAAGGTTCCTTCACAGGCCACCCATATGTTTGTAATATAGATGGAAGCCCCAGTTTTAATCTTTACTTATGTGAAACCTGGAACAGAGCAGCTTGGTCTAGGTCCTAAAGAAATTCAAAAGACAATAAAAATATTGTATTAAAAAGAACAAACAGGGGAGGGACAGAGAGAGTGGGGAACAGAGGATTCAAAGTGGGCTCTGCACTGACAGCAGAGACCCTGATAGGGAGCTCTGTCTTACTCACCAACCATGAGATTGTGACCTGAGCCAAAGTTGGACACTCAACCCAATGAGCCATCCAGGCGCCCCTAGTAGAGTGATTATAAAAGTACAGAATCTTCAATGCCTCACCACTAACTTTTTCTGGGAAAATAAAAGCTTGAGAAAAGGAGAATCATTTTCAAAATGAGATCAAAGCACTTATTTCTCATTCCAAACCCTAGATTACCAGTAAGATACCTTTCATATTTGATCTTTTATTTCTCTTTTTGAAAATTGTAGCAAGGGGAGGAGGGGAAGGCTATTAAAAGAAATACTCTATCTTTGAGTCACAAAGAAAGAAGCTTCCTGCAAACAGTTTTTGAGCGGATGGTCTGTAATTTCCTCACCATGGGTTCATGTCGTTATAATACTCTGTCAGTAAGTTCTCTGCATTCCATTAGGTAGGAGTGGAAGAGACAGAGGCCATCTAGCTTTGAAACTGATCACGAGAGGTTGGTACCCAGCATGTTCTTTTCATCACCATTTTTCTGCTGGGTCTTAACTGAGATCTTTTTCCTTGTCCTTCCTTAGAATATATGGCCATATTAAAGGGCCATAGTAGGGGCTGTGTATTTGAGATGGCGAAAAATCTTTTACCTTGCGAAGCCCTATCAGGGATACTATCCTACATGATGACTTTGCTCCTGTTAAATGATTTTATGCAGGTCAGTGATGTTTTGGGTACAGCTCTCATCCCAGGAGTGGACTCTAGCCCAGCTGTCATGAACGTGTGATTATAACGGTCTCTTTACCTTCATACAGGCTCAGTTTCTCACCTGTAAAGAGGGGGTTGTAACATATGCCCATCTTACATGAAGTAACAGGTATGCCAAGGGGCCTCAGTTTTGGAAAGCACAAAGCTCACTGCAAATGGAAGAATCTGTTACTGGGGCTTCCCTTTCCCCTGCTCTAGTTCTAGGCCTGGCCCTGCCCCCATAAACCAGCTGCTCCTGTTTGTTCTGTGACCTGTGGTGGCACCCTGGACACTCACGCATTGGGCTCTGTCACTCTCTGCCAGTAGTCACTCGGGTTGCTCGCCACTTATGCCCTCCCTGCCTGTGGGGCTGGGCTGCTCTCCAACAGCCAGCCTCTCTGGAATCAGGCTCTGCCTCACCTCTGCCTTATTGTTCCACACCCAGACCTTGTCAGAGCACAGTGGCCTCTCCCAGTCCTGGGTCACAGGGCCTGGGGGCCAGCCCTGAGCTGGAGATGAGGAAAGAAGGGGGAGGTGCTGATTGAGTTTGTGTGTGAGTGTGCAAGGGCGAGGCTGAGCTGAGCTCACATGTGAAGAATTTGAAGAATTGGGTGTAGGGAGAAGCTGTAGAAAGGGGAAGCACGTGTTGGATGGGTGTGAAAGCAGCTAGTGCTGTGTGAGTGAAGAGGAAGCAAGAAGACCAGGATGTGCCATCTGTGCACTTGACATTGCTTGTTCCCGCCCCCGCCCCCAATCGTTTCCCCCAGGGCTCCTGTGCCCTGTGTGCATATTTCCCCTCCATTGTGTCTCTTCCCCTCATCACTTAGCTGAGAGGAGGCTGGGAGGAAATGAGAAACTCCCCCTTCTCCCGCCCCAGGGAACGAGAGAGAGAGAGAGAGAGAGAGAGAGAGAGAGAGAGAGAGAGAGAGAGAATTGCACTGCCCTCCAGCTGCCACAGCAGAAATGACGACAATAATCTGGCTTTCTGTCTGGACAGCAAGAAACCTTGGAAAAGCATGACACCTGGGGAATTCTATTATTTGGATTTTTTCCTGAAAGGAAAAAGGAAAGAAATGGAAAAAAACAGAGGCATACTTAAAAAAAAGGGGGGGGGATGGGGCTTGTTCATTAGTGAATTTTTGTGGTGGCTAAAATTTTTAAGTTTTGGTAACTGAAAATGGGCTGTGGGCAGCCCACGAGACCATTCTCTCCCTTGCTGTCGCATGCCCATCTCATCCCCTGAGTGTCGGGGAACATGGCGAGCAGTGGCAACATGGCATGTGGCTGGCATGTCTGAGCATGAGCAGCCTGAAGTATTCTGTCACGCTTTCTCCTCAGACCCAGTTCTTGAAGTCCTGTTCATCAGGGAGAGGGTTGAGCTCCTGGCAGGGAAAGCTGATAAATCAAAGTGAAGCACAGAGCCCTCGGGTTGTTAGCCTGGAGCCCACAGGCTTGATGCTGGCTATGTTGCCTTCCTCCTGCAACACTCACCTTCCGGGAAAAGTCACAGAGGTCTAGGGCTGTGTGACCATCACAGGAAGGGACCCACATGAGATTCTGCTCTGGGAATCCTGAGAATTGGAGTTGCTGCTTCATCTTCAGAAAGAAAGGAAATCCTCGAGTCAAGAGATTCACAAGGTAGAGTGACTGAAAGAAGAGAACAAGTGTTGAGTCCATCTGGAAAGGAGACTGTGTGCTTACCTGATTACTAGTATGTTCCTGCTGGCTGATTCCTGATAGCAGCCCAGTGAAGCAAGTCAGCTTTATCATACCATTGTGAAGATGAGGAGACTGAGGCACAGAGAGTTTATTGGCCAAAGTCACACGGCTTTGTGGAACATTCTGGCAACTTTATGGAGCTCCCAGCCTCTGTTCCAAAGTTTGTATAATCCCCTAGTGGGAATAATAGAAGAAAATCATATAATGTCTTTGTTACCCAACTGAGCTATGATATTGTAGTGCTGAAGAGGTATCTGAGGCTGTCTGTTCTCTCTCTTTTTATATCTGCACTTCTAGCTGAAGAGACCACGTTGCCCAGGGTCAGGTGGAGCAGGCTTAGAATGCTTTCCCATCTCAGTAAGGAGAAGTACCATCTAGTCAAGCCTTTTAGCCAAAAACCTGAGTGACATCTTCATGGCTCTCTTTCCNCGGAGCAGGCTTAGAATGTTTCCCATCTCAGTAAGGGGAAGTACCATCTAGTCAAGCCTTTTAGCCAAAAACCTGAGTGACATCTTCATGGCTCTCTTTCCACCCACGTATGGGATCCAACTATAATGTGTCCATTCCTTCCCCTTCTCTCTCCTGAATTTATACAGTAGTCTCCTAATCAGTGTTTTTAATTTCACTTTCCACCCATTAGCCATAGTGATCTTAAAAAAAAAAAAAGAAGAAGAAGAAGAAGAAGACTGTCACTCCTCTGCTTCAAGTACATCAAACACATCCTATATTCTTAGATTAAAATCGAATCTCCTCACTGTAGCTACTAGGTCCTCCATGAGCTAATATATTCTCCTGGCCTCACACAGGGTCTCTCTCCATCCTGGGGGCTGTCTCCTTTCTGTGCCTTCAACTTTTTCTCATCTCAGGCTGAGATGTGTGAAACGCTCTTCCTTGGATTCTGGCCAATACCTTTCTATTCGCCAGGTCTCCTTAAATATCAGAAAAGACTTTCCTGAGCACCATACTGGAAGCACCTGCCGACAGTTAACTGCCCATCTCGCCTCTCCATTTCTTTCTTTCATGGCATTTTTTTACTATCTGAAGGCTTTCTGGTCATCTGTGAATGTGTTTATCTTTTTTCTCCCTTAGAATGTCAGCTCCTTGAAGACCAGGAATTTCCCGTTTTGTTTATTCCTGTTTTCTTTTTTTTAATGTTTACTTATTTCTGAGAGAGAGAGAGAGACAAAGCACGAGTTGGGGAGGGGCAAAGAGAGAGGGAGACACAGAATTCAAGGCAGGCTCCAGACTGTGAGTTGTCAGCACAATGCCTGACTTGGGGCTTGAAATCACCAACTGCAAGATAATGACCTGAGCTGAAGTTGGACACTTAACCGACTGAGCCACCCAGATGCCCCTTTAAAAAAATTTTTTTTACATTTATTTTTTTTTGAGAGACAGCATGAGGAGGGGAGGGGCATACGGAGAAGAGACAGAGAATCCAAGGCAGTTCCCAATGCGGGGCTCAGACCCATGAACCATGAGCCAAAGTTGGATGCCCAACCGACCGCCACAGGCGCCCCCGAGTTCATCTCTGTTTATTAAGGCTTAACCCAGTGCCTGAAACATAGAAAGTGCATTAATATTTTTTGAATAAATGACTACGTAAGCTTGGGCTTACTGATTCTTCAGAGTTCCTTACTTCACTAGCCCTTAGTACACAGGTTTGTGACATACTTTAGAGGTGGAAAACAGGAAGTTTGCCCCCCACCAGCTAGTCGAGTCAGGAGAGTGGCTAACTGGGAAGAAGAAAGAGAGCCTGAATGTAGGATGGGGAGCGTGGGAAGGGAGATCAGAGATGGAGCCTTGACTGGTCTGTGCCGAGATCGCTAGTGAATATTTTGACTTCTCCACAAACATTTGTGATGGAGTCTTATTACACATAACAGCAAATTCCAAGCAGCAGTGACAGCAGGGAAGGATGAAAGCCTAGGGAAGCAAGTCCTGAGATGGGAAAGCAGCTTTCTCTTGGATAACATTTCCTTCATCTCAGCAGTTTGCATGAATTTCACATATTTTTATTTGCACATTTGCCTTGAAAATAAAAATGAGCTGGATGGAACTAGATGGTGTGATGCTAAGCAAAATTAGCCAGTCGGAGAAAGACAAATATCCGATAACTTCACTCATATGTGGAATTTAAGATACAAAACAGGTTAACATAGGAGAAGGGAAGAAAAAATAATATGAAAACAGGGAGGGGGACAAAAGCATGACAGACTCTTAAATACAGAGAACACACAGAAGGTTGCTGGTGGGTGGGGCGATGGCTGCATGGGCGAAGGGCATTGAGGAAGACACTTGTTGGGATGAGCACTAGATGTTATATGTAGGGGATGAATCACCAATTCTACTCCTGACATTATTGCACTATATGATAACTAACTTGGATATAAATTTAAGAAGAAAAAAAAAGAAATTAAAAATTAAGTAAATAAAACAGAGAAATAAACTGGATGCTGAACTTGATGCAAGATTGCACCTGTGATTCACATTTCCTCTTTGTTTTTGGGTTACTTTATAATAAACTTGATTAAGAACTTCTAAAATGAAAAAACGAAAAGGATCTTACCTGATTTCAAAATGGAAATGATTAAAGCACACTTTAAAATTTTTCTTGCTCTTTATGCTTCTAGTAACTGCAAAGCCTACTTGGCATATTCTGAGATATCAAGAAGGGCACTGCCCCACAAAATTATCTTCCCCAATCTGCTCAAAGTACACTGCAGCTTTAAAATGCTAAGAATTGAATTCAATAAACATTCCCTGAGAATTGATGATGTTCAAACCTGCGAACCTTGACCATAACATATAGACTTCAGGGACCTTGCAGACACGCTCTGTATTCTATTCTAGAGGACAGGACATAGTAGACCCTCACAAAATATTTTCTGGTAAACAAATAGATGCATAGTACTATGCTTCAGACTTGGGAGACAGACATCCCTACCCTTCGAGTGCATCGTAGGTGTTCAATAAGGT
>NW_027530640.1:1154992-1162146 GCF_008692635.1 Crocuta crocuta
ATAGTTGAGAAGCAGCTAGGAGACTATAGTGCAAAGTGGGACAGGGAAATGTCCCAAGAGAAGTCACCAGCAAGTAATGTGGAGGTGTAAAGAAAGAAATTATGACTTGGAATTTCAGGATTGGGGAAAGTCTTATGAAGGGAAAGTATTTAAAGATAAAAATAAAAAATGGGCACTCGTGTATCGAATGAGTGAGTGTACTTAGTCAGAGGGCAGAACATGCTGAGGAAAACCAGAAAAGCCTTGAGAGTGGAGTGTAAGACTGATGCCAGTGTCTGGAGCACCAGATTGAGGAGATGGAGCTGTTGAGGCTCAGGTTCTAGAGGAAGGAGTCGGCAGTAGGAATAAGTCTTGAGTCACAAACAGGAGTATGCAAGACACTTGCCAGAAGTAAATTCAGTCTTTCATTTGGGGCCTCTTTCTCTCTCCCTCGATATCTCAGAGACTATTGGGGTTTCTTAAGAACCAGAGGAACTTTCCCCTCATTTTTGAGTTGTTCTGTTGTCAGACTGGTCACAGAACCTTAAATGTAGTGACTTTTCTCTGGGCTGTCTTTGGGCTGCAGCAATCTTTATTTACACAGGAGTCCTGTTGCCCAGG
Organism: Crocuta crocuta; assembly: GCF_008692635.1. NCBI lineage: Eukaryota > Metazoa > Chordata > Mammalia > Carnivora > Hyaenidae > Crocuta > Crocuta crocuta. The sequence continues at coordinate 1,155,593 of NW_027530640.1, forward strand.
GGTCAGTCTCTTTTGTTTTATACCTGTCATGCCCTTCAGAGGCCTTGTCTGCACTCCCAGATGCTTCCGGGAGTGCATGCAGGTCCCTGCTGTTTGTAGAGACCACCATGCCTTTCTGGTGTAAGACAGACTCTGTTCTCTCCTTTGCTCCATCCGCTTCTGCCTCCCTCCAACGTAATCCACCTCAGGGACTGAAGCCCTTGAATTCCAAATAGCAGGCAAGGTTAGGAAGGAGTTTGCTCTGAAGTGTCTGCCACAAAGCTCCCCTGAAGTAAGGCAGCAGTTAACCTGGCTACTTGATTGGAATGGAGGAGGACATCACTGGTTATACCAAGCACACATTAGTGGTTCAATGAACTGTCCAACATCTCCTTGATGGGGTGGACAATGAGAAGTCCCCAAAAGTAAGTGATTGTGTTAACATTTATTGCTCACTGTTTTTTTCTTCCATTGGTTTAAAGATGGAGGGTAAAATGCCAACCAAAAAGAAAAAAAAAATGGTGGAGGATGCTAGCCTTAGGATTTGTTGGACACCGTCTTGGAGGCCACCCCACCCCCCCCAAACTGGCCAGCTAATCTCCTGGATGTCCATCTCCTTTTCCCTTTACTTTGGGTGGCCGTAGTCACAGGGTAGAGAGGCTTTCTGTTGCATCTTGGTGATAATCAACTCTTCATTTTGTCCTAGACATTATATTAACCTGAAGGCTATCTTAGGAGAGATTGGACCTGAGACCATTTCTTGAATAAGGCTTCTAGGTTGGTAGACATTCCACCAAGTATCAAGGGACAAGAGTCCAGAAAACAGTGATTTAAAAAATTAGAGTTTTTCAGGGGCGCCTGGGTGGTTAAGCATTGGACTCTTGATTTCAGCTCAGGTTATGATCTTCTGGTTTGTGGGTTCAAGCCCTACATTGGGCTCTGTGCTGACCGTGTCAAGCCTACTTGGTGTTTTCTCTCTCCCTCTCTCTCTGCCCCTCCTGTGCTCTCTTTCTTTCTAAAAATAAATAGGCTTAAAAAAGTTAGAGGTTTTCTTATTTTTACATTTGGAAGTAGGAGGTCTAGTACTGATATTGGGGTTCCTTGCAGCCCCCATGTTTGTCCTGTGTTTCTGCTCAGTAATCCTTAACCTGTTCTTGGGTCATCAAGGTTATAATATGGTCACTCCACCTGCAACAACATATATCTTGGCAGGAAGAAAGGTAAGGACAAAGGATCTAGTCAGCTGAGGCTATCTGCCTTTTGAAGGACTTTCCCAGAAGTTCCATTTGGTGACTTTCACCTATATTTCATTGTCCTGAACTGTGTCACAGCCATCCATAGGTGCAAAGGAGGCTGGGAATTGTAGCTTTCAGCTGAGCTCATTGCCACTCTGACAAAAATTAGGGTTCTGTTAGTAAAGAAGAAAGGAGAACAGATATCTAGTAGGCACGTAGCCGTGACTGCCACATTCCATATCATTTTGCCCTTTTATTCAAGTTACTGTGCCTTCTAGGAGAACAAACCAGTTTCACCAAACACAGGTAAATCTTCTACAGACTCTTCTCTCCTCTCTGTACCTGTTCAAAGGCATAAAAGTGATTTTTGTATTGGTAATTCATATGGGATGCATGAATTACAGTTTTCTCCGTTAGTGGACATCCTTCTGAATTGATTATGTTTGTGGGTACATGTGTGTAGTTATTTATACAGCTGCCTCAAATGGCCAGTTGTTGATTAAGCATCCTTTAATTCCTTCCCTCCTCTGACTTTTTACTTCTCTATGTGGGTACATCAACAACCAAGTCCGGGTGCCTGGGTGGCTCAGTTGGTTAAGCATCTGACTTTGGCTCAGGTCATGATCTTGGGGTATGTGAGTTTGAGACCCTCATTGGGCTCTGTCCTGACAGCTCAGAGCCTGGAGCCTGCTTCTGATTCTCTGTCTCCCCCTCTTTCTCTGCCCCTCCCCCACTCATGCTTGCTCTTGCTCTCTCTCTCAAAAATAAACAAACATTAAAAAAAAAACCATTTCTTTCTAGCTCCCAAATCTTAATATCAGAGCCAGTTGTCACTCAAGACTGTGCTGTTCACTGTACCTTTATTCATTAAAGATTCAGTTTCATGGGTGCCTTAATTTCAGAGTGCCCAAGTAAAGTTAATGTCTGTCCCTCCTAAACTTTTTCATCTTTGTTGCTCACGTCAATGAATGTACATTCCCAAGCCAGAAACCTGGGAGTCCTTCCTGAACCCTCCCTTACGTTCCTTCCTCCCCACAACTGTCTGATGTAAGAATCTTGTCCAGGTAGTACACCACATATTCTCATATTTGTCATCTTCTCTCCAATCCATTGCCACTTCTTTGGCTCATCCAGTTTAGACCAGCTGTGTTTAGCTATTTTGTTGCCACAATAAGTATCCCATGTTCGATTTCATTTCATGAATGGCTTTGCATATAATCTAGGATGTGCAGCTCTCTGTGATATTTTCAAATTACTGTGTTTTCATTTAGATGACATTTTAAAAAATATAAGCAGTTGTGGATCACCTGAATGGCCACCTTAGTAATGAGTGCTGACAGTTGATTTCCATGCCTGTGCAGGCATTTGTGTTTTTTATTGCACCAATGGGCATTACTATAATTATCAATAGCCTACAGGAAAAAGAAGAAGGCAGAGGAACCCTGTCTTCTAATATGAGCCATTTGGGGCATATAAAGTTCAATGAAGTCACTGTCTTTTGTTATTTTAACAAAGGTTTTATGCTCGTTCAAATAAGTAAAACCAAGTTGCTGAATTCCAAAAAAACCTGTCCTGGTAAAGTAAGTCCCATGTTAGGAGTGGAAATCTGTGTCTGTACAAATGATATCATTGCTCACGTTGAATGAATACCATCAATTTGAGTGTTATCTTTCTTTAAGGTTATTTATTTTAACAGAGAGAGTGCACAAGCAGGAGAGGGTGAGAGAGAGACTCCCAAGCAGACCCTGCACTGTCAGCACAGGGCCCAGTAACGATCTGTGAGATCAAAACCAAGGGTTGGACGCTTCACTGACTGAGCCACCCAGGCACCTCGAGTGTTATTATTTTTGTTAGTTTAAATGTGATGTGTAGATTTTTATACTTGCATACGAGCTGTAAGCATAAGATGCTGTATTACATGTAGTTTCAGGTTTGTACAATCTAAACAGCAGTATGCTAACAATATCCAAGTGGCACTATAGGTCTTTGCAAACTGTTTTAAAGAGGGTGCATGTATCACTCAGGTGGGCTAGAGCAGGGTCAGCAAACTGTCATGTAAAGGGCTGGATAGTAAATACTTTAGGCTTAGGTGGCCATACAATCTCTGTCAAAACGTCTTAACTCTGATGTGGTGGCAGGAAAGCAGCCACAGACTAGATCAGAACAGATGAGCATAGCTATGTCCAAAAGAATTTCGTTCATAAAAGCAGGCAGCAGTCTTGATTTGGACATTGTGTCCAGCATGCCAACTTCTGGGCTAGACAGTATGAACCTAGTTCCTGCTCCCAGATGGAGAGTCTGTTCATTCTCTCTAGCTTCACTTCCTACTTGCTCTTCTGAACATTGGCTGTGTCTTAGATATTTCAGAGCTGCTTCATCTCCCAAGCATGCCACACTCTCCTGGGATTCCATGCCTTAGCTCGTGCGCCCTGACCCTTCCTTTGCCATCTTTTTTTTTTTTTCATAGTTTATTTTCAGGTTGGTTTCCAACAATACCCAGTGCTCATCCCAACAAGTGCCNCCTTCCTTTCCCATCTTTTTTTTTTTCATAGTTTATTGTCAGGTTGGTTTCCAACAATACCCAGTGCTCATCCCAACAAGTGCCCTCCTCCATGCCCCTCCCCCCCTCCCCCCCACACCCATCAGTCCTCAGTTTGTTCTCAGCATTCAAGAGTCTCTCATGGTTTGACTCCCTCCTTCTCCCCCACGATCCTCCATTAAGTTCCTCCTAATCCACCTATACGTGCAAACATTTGGTAGTTGTCCGTCTCTGACTGACTTATTTTGCTCAGCATAACACCCTCAAGGTCCATCCAGGTTGCTACACATGGCCAGATTTCGTTCTTTCTCATTGTCATGTAGTATTCCATGGTATAGATAAACCACATCTTCTTGATCCATTCGTCCGTTGATGGACACTTAGGCTCTTTCCATGTTTTGGCTATTGTTGAGAGTGCTGCTATGAACATTGGGGTACACGTGCCCCTATGCATCAGGACTCCTGTATCCCTTGGGTAAATTCCTAGCAGTGCTATCACTGGGTCATAGGGGAGTTCTAGCGTTCATTTTTTGAGGAACTTACACACTGTTTGCCAGAGGGGCTGCACCAGTTCACATTCCCACCAACAGTGGAGGAGGGTGCCCATTTCTCCACATCCTCGCCAGCATNCCGTTTTGAGTTTATTTTGTGTATGGTGTAAGAAAATGATCTAGTTTCGTTCTTCTGCGTGTTGTTGTCCAGTTCTCCCAGCACCATTTGTTAAAGAGGCTGCCTTTTTTCCATTGGATACTCTTTCCTGCTTTGTCAAAGATTAGTTGGCTGTATACTTTTGGGTCCAATTATGAGTTCTCAATTCTATTCCATGGGTCTATGTGTCTGTTTTTGTGCCAATACCATACTGTCTTGATGANTTGTTGAGACCTTGGTTATTTTATTTTCCTACTTGTAGTGGTATTTGGGACTCTCCACCATGTGTACTTTGGCTTGTTTCTTGAGATAACCCTGGAGAAGAAAACAGACAGGCAAACACACAGGGTACAAAGGCACACAAACACACAGACAAATCCAATAAACATGCAGACCGAAAGGGAAAATGAAAAAGAAAAGAGAAAAGAGGGAGGAGGGAAGGCGAATAATAAAAAAAATAAAAGTACATAAAAACAAAAAAAAAACAAAAAAAAAAAGAAAAGGAAAGGAAAAAAGAAGAAACCCAATAGACAAAGAACAGTTTAAAGCATATAACCAGATTTCCCAGCTACAAATAAATAGCCGGGTGTATGCAGTGCTGGTTGAAGAGCATAGAGAAAGAGAAATGACAGCGCAGGGATGAGGCGAAATGAAATTGGAAATGAAATGATCAGGCAGAAGGAAAAAGAAGCTTTTTTCAAAGAGTGAAAGAGTGGAATATGGTAGGAGAAGAGGAGAAAGAAATGACGATGGTGTTATTCAGAGAAACTATATAGTCTGATTACTCCAGAGAGAAAGAGATGAAAAGGTAGGTAGGTGTAGAATTTACATCTAGAGAATGGATTAAATGTGACTGTTTAAGCAAGCCAGTGACCAGGATTAATCAGGGCAGTGCATCCATGTTGGTCTTGCTCCAGCTCTGGTAAAACGAAACAAAACAGAACAAAAGGACAGCTGTCTAGCAGGGATGGGTGTGGTTTGATCCAATGCATCCCCCAGGAGTCCTGCCTTGGCGGTTGTGGGGAAAAGAGTTGTGGCGCTCCAGTCCCTTCTTGAACCAAGCGCCGCAACTCCCTTTTTTTGTAAACTCTCTGTGCCGGGGGCACAGCCAAGGTGGGCCGTGCTCTATATCCCAGGCCAGGCCTCGTTTCCAGATCCCAGTCTGCTAGCCCCACTGAAATTGCCGGAAACAAAAACTCCAAACTCGCAGGTGATCCCCTCAGGGCAGTCCCAAGCTTCTTGCCTTCCCCCTAGGGATTGAGCCAGAAGCCACTGCTTTCATCTCCTCCAGGCCGGTGGCGAGCGAGGAGCAGTTTCATCTGAGGGGTCTCCTGCGACGAGTGCGTCCCGTCTAGGGTTGGCTGGAGAGCAGGAAACTGGATCCTTCTGTGTCCCGTCACCCGACACACGAACTCGTGGGCAAATCTTCCAGTTTTAAGCCCTTTGCCTCCCCTCTAGGGATTGAGCTGAGCCAGAAGCACAAAAGCACAGCCATCGCGCGTCCCCTCCAGGTTGAGCAGGGAGCATTTTCCCCGGGGGGTCGCTTGGGACTAGTGCGTCCCACCTAGGGTCAGCTGAAGAGCAGGAAACTGGATCCCTCGGTGTCCCGAGCGGAGGTTTTTCTTTTCTCCAGCGACAGGGACAGTGTTTTGAGCAGTTTCGGCCACTCTCCCCTCTAAACTCCCCGCAGAGGGGGATCGCCCCGTCCCTCTGTGTCTCTGGTCCTGACCTGATTTTATCTTCCCCAGTTCGCACTCATGCTAGAAGGTTTTCTCAGCGGACTCTGTCTCCTTTTCCTCCCAAACTCCTGGATTCTGTAAGGGTTCTTATGGCTTCAGGCCTTCTCCGTGCCAGATATGGGGGCGAGTGCAATGTACGGAGCTCCCTACTTTTCCGCCATCTTGCCCACTTCTCCCATCTTCTTAAAGTGACTACCTCTTACTCACCCTTGACGATATAACTTAAGGGGTGCCTGGGTGGCACAGTTGGTTCAGCATCAGACTCTTGATCGTGGCTCAGGTCATTATCTTAGGATTTGTGAGTTCAATCCCTGAGTCAGGCTCTGAGCTGATAGCATGGAGCCTGCTTGCAATTCTTGCTCCGCTCTGCTCCTCTCCTCTCCTCTCCTCTCCTCTCCTCTCCTCTCCTCTCCT
>NW_027530640.1:1162168-1210516 GCF_008692635.1 Crocuta crocuta
CCGTCCTCTCCCCTCCCCTCCCTTCCCCTCCCGTCCCCTCCTCACTCTCTCTCAAAATAAATGAATAAAATTTTGAAAAACAAAACATACTTCCTCTCAGAAGATGTCTCTGACCCCTTGTGGCTGAGTTAACGCTTCTGTCTGCCCTCTCTTTGCTTCTTTAAATTCACTCTGTGCTCCCATAACATTGTCAGGAAACTCACCTGTGTTGTAACTGGGCACTTACTTGACTATTTTACTGTCTTCTCTAGGCTGACTTCCCTCTTCTCTGTACCACATGCTGTTCCATCCTTATAATTATTACCAACTTAGAGGATTGATTACCAACAGAAGGAGATGAGTATGAATTTCGCATTGATGACGTATTTACTCAATGGAACTCAGCAATGCCCTGAATGTTCCTTCAGTTGTCAGAGGTAGGTATTCTTCCATCTGTGGAGATGGGGGCTCGTGAGCTCTCCCACTTTTGAAGAAATAAAGGGAATTTCATGTTTGTACATCTGGGTTTCGTGACTGTAAAACTGATGTCTGTGAAATTGATAAACGTTAACTTTGGCAAATGGCAGGAAACAGTTGAAAAATAAAGGGCAAGAGGAAAAAGAAGAAAATCTACAGTGGATGTTTGGGGTGTAGGTAGGTAGGCTGAGTTGGCGATGTAATCATTGAAGCCTGGGTTTCTGGGTGGGGGGGAAGCACAGAGGGGGGAGTTTAGGGAAGCAAGTCTGAGAGGGATGGAAGGAATGAGGGGGAGGCACTAACCTGGAGGCTGGGCAGGGAGAGCCTCGGGGGTGCAGGGGTCAGCAGTATTGGACTTTCCATTTCCCTTTATCACTTTGCCTCTCCTTGCTTCTCCCCATTTCTTTCCTCTATTTCTGTTTTGTGTAGATGTTTCGACCCTGCCTTATCCTGAACGAGCTATAACATGGTACATATAAATATTATGTTATTTATTTAAATGTTTTTCTTTTCTCTGTTTGAAATGTTGATGTAGATGAGTTGCTCCCCTTTTTCTCTAGAGCAAATAACAAGTGTTCTAGCAGTTTTCATTTTTTCTACTTGTGTTAAGGAAAAAATAGATCTCTACTATGGTTATGCATTTTAGGAAAAACTCAAATCCTAAAAATAGAAAGTTAATGATAGCTCTTTTGTCCTATTTGATAATGTAATTATTACACCAAGGGGGAAAAAGTATATTAAAAATTAATCTTATTAAGCCATGAATGACTAGTGGAGCAAATACTATAGGGAAAGGAAAGTAACTTTTTCAAAAACAGGTAATGGGATAAGATCAAGGAGAATGCCAGGCTTCCCAGAGCCGGTAGCATCTTGCACACAAATATAAACAAACAAGATAGTGGGCAAAGATACTGTGGCTGAATTTCCTAATCAGAAAGATATCTTTGAAATTTGAAAACCAAGTTGCGATTGTCAGATTTGAGAGTTACCTTAAGACTAGTCTAGACTCTTGAGTCGATCTCTGAGCAGGCTGCCTTCTGTGTACACTTGAGATCCTTCTCTGGGATTGTCAGTATCATATATATTCTTTCACACAAGACACAGGCCACACATATATCACTGAGGAATAGGAGGTAATCAAATCGTCCATAGGAAATAGCACTGGACACATTTTATTGTTAAGATTATTGCTTCTGATTTGGGAACTGTTTAACATTTGTCATCTGTTCGTTGAAATCAAAACTCTTGTGTTTTAAGTCGTTCTCATTACCTGATGGTGTTACTGATTTTATGCAAACATTAAGACATTTTACTGGAGTATATTACTAACAGGGTCCAAACTTCAGGTAATACTTTTTTTTGTAAAGAAGACGTAGGGTCTTCCTTTAGTCAACTCATGGAGGTTAGTGGCCCTTCACTGGAAACATCATCATCGCGCCTTGTTGTGTGTGGTAGCAACTCACTGTTCCCGCCAACCACCCAAGGTGAGTTCTGTGAGTGCCTGTTTACAGATGTGCAAGTAGAGACAGAAGGGGTGGGTGATTTGCCCAAAGTCACGCAGGTGGTGAGTGGCAGAACCAGGATGGTGTCCCGTACAGTCTGGCTCCTGAGGCCATGGGCTTCACCTCCAAGCTCTCCTTCTCGCTGTTCTTCCTCCCAAGTGCACCACTTTCCTCTAATTGCTGCGGGAGATTCATTCCCTGTCACTGTGTATTTATGATCTATATGCACCTTTCGTGAATAAAACCGACAAAGCTTTGTCTGTATAAATGACCTGTGTTAATGTCTCTTGGCATTAAGATGGCTCGTAGGGAAATAGAAATTATATTTTGCTGTCCTTGTCTGGCTCCTTTAGTAATGGATTATGGCCACAGGATATGAATTCAACCCGTGGAAGGACCAAAAGAATCATCATTAATAACGGTGCACCTGACATCATGTGGCGCCTGATGTGACATATCGAGAAGGACGCAACATCATCTATGTGATAGTGCTGCCAAAATGTTTCACGTGAATCCAATCATGAGGAAACAATCAGACAAACACACATTTAAGGGCATCCTGCACAGTAGCTGGCCTGGACTCTTCAAAGACATCAATGTCATGAAAGACAGAAAGGCCAAGGAGTTCTTTGAGAGTGGTGGAGACTAAAGAGACAGGACGATGAAATGCAATGTATGACCCTTGTTTGGACTCTGCAGAGATCAGGAGGAAAAAACAGTTGTAGAGGACATCGTTGGGACAAACAGGTGATTTTGAATATGGATTGCATATTAGATAGTGTTAAGTCTTCTGAGTGTGGTAATTGTGTAAGAGAATGCCACTGCTCTTAGGAGATAGAAAGGATACGTGTGTGTGTCTTTATAAAGTTAATAAAATATTGATAATTAATGAATCTGCATGAATGACAAATTGATGGTTATTGTACTGTTCTCACAACTTTTTGGAGAGTTTGAAATGTTCATAAATTTAAAAGATCTGTCTCGGAATTAGATAGTTATTGGATATACACATACATACATATATATATATATATATATATACACACAGAGAGATGTATACATACACATATAGTGGTACACATATACACACAGATATATGCACACACATATTCATACACATAAACATATACATACACGTATACACATGCACGTGTGTGTATATGTACAATCTTGTGTACAAGATTACCCCAGAGCTGAAGCTGGGTGTTGAGTTTATAGAGTTCATTATGTTATTCTACCTTTTAATATGTTTGGAATTTTCCCTAATGCAAAGTTGTGAAAAACAGAAAGAGTGCTCACATTTCAAGCAATGTTGAGGATAAACTGCCAGGAAGATTCTCTACTTTTCTGTGTCTTGCCTTCACCCCTACACACACCAGCTACCATTTTCCCTTGCCTAGATCCTAATTGCACCCTCCTCACCCTTATTCCATTCATTTATTATCCACCTTGATGCCAAAGTGTTGTTGTTGTTGTTTTAATTTTATTTTAACAAGCCCCATTAAAAACCCTTCAAGATCTGCCCACCATCTTCAGGGGAAAGCACCCACAGTCTGGGCCTCCTCACCTCTACCTCCTGTCCCTGGGTTCAGGTCTCATGGCCATTCCATGAGTCTCTGACTCCTACCCCATTCTTCTCTCCACGTGTGGCTCCTCCCTCTCACTAGGATCATCTCCCTCTTTACCTACTTAGTGCTTATTCATTCTTCAAACATCAGTTCTTTGCAAAATCCTTTCCTGGTCTATCTGCTTAGGGTAAAGCCCCAGAATGGGATTCTAGGGTGGGAGGGCACGTGTCTCTGATAATATTTACCCCAACAGCAACTAAAATTCTGTGATTGGATGAATGCTTTCTGCTACCACTAGGTTGCAAGCTCTCTCTCGTGTATTTGTTTTGCTTACCATGGGCTCCATAGTAGGCTATTAGTAATTGATACATATTTTTAATACATGCTTTTTAAAATAGTTTTTTTCCACTAAAAGTATTAAGAAATTTTATAAATAAATAAATGTATTAATGTTTATTTATTTTTGAGAGGGGAGAGACAGAGTGCTAGCGAGGGAAAGGCAAGAGAGAGAGAGGAAGATACAGAATCTGAAGCAAGTTCCAGGCTCTGAGCTGTCAGCACGATGTGGGGCTCAAAAAATATTTAGAACTTTTATCCTAACTGAGTTCCATCGTACTTAAAAAGAATAGGTATTTTCTCCTGAGGCTTCATTCCAGCTCTTTATTTTTTTCCCCTTCACTGAGGCTAATTTCAATTCTGAAGTTGATGTGATCCCCTCTGACAATATAGACACATTATTGTCATAATGCTCCTTGAAATATGGGTTAAGTCACTTGGCTTCTGTTTGCTTTCATAATCGATATGACTTCATGCAAAATGATGCAGCAGTTCACATCATGCTGTCAGTCCCCATGAAGGAAATATTGTTCTCCAAAATTAAAATTGTGAATCAACCCACAGGAGGATGTCATCAAATAAACAAAGAATCATCGCTTATATTACACTGCCAAGTTTTTGATAAGCTTAATTCCTCTAAATGCATTTAACTTTAATGAAGAGTAATACAATTTAATAACAACATAAAATGGAATCATTTATCTTTGCAGTTCTAAACATTGGGCAGATGTCCTCTCCTTAATCCGTCGTTTCAAATGCAAGGTTTTTGTCCTTCTTCTTCAGATTTGTCTCCCTCATTTCTCCATGTGTGGTTTGGGGAGTGATCTTTATGTACATGTTTAATTAAATCACTCATCAGCCTGTAGTTTTCATGGTTGGAGCTCTCTGGGATGCGTTACTTCAAGTTCTTGAGGCAATGATATTTATACAACGCAATAAAATTTGGTGATTATTAGTATATTAGTCAAAATTGTTTCAGTTGAAAGTGACATAAAACCAAACTCTAACTGACTTATGCAAAAAGGGGAATTTATTGGCACACTTAACTGGGGAGACCAAAGGCAGATGCTGGTTACAGAAGCTCAGATGAGGTGGGTGGGGGTCTCTCCTCATCTCCTGACTTGCTTTCCTCTGTGTTAATTTCATTCTCAGGTCGGCACTTGACTTAAGTGCCTGGCAAGGGAGTGTTCATATAATAGTAGTAGGTCATTCATTGATACAGGGTGAACTTTATATTTTTTTATAGTTTATTTTTGAGACAGAGAGAGACAGAGCACGAGTGGGGGAGGGGCAGAGAGAGGGAGACACAGAATCGGAAACAGGCCCCAGGCTCTGAGCTGTCAGCACAGAGCCCAACGTGGGGCTCGAACCCACGAACCGCTAGATCATGCCCTGAGCCGAAGTTGGACGCTTAACTGGCTGAGCCACCCAGGCACCCCAATACAGGGTGAACTTCAGATATTTACAAATGGGGCAGGGGCCTCCAGCCCAGCCCAAACCGGGGTTTGAAGTCTGCCTGGATATCTGTTAGTGCAATCTGCACTTTTTTTTTTTTTGGCCTAAGGAGGGTTTTGTTAGAAAACCTCTCCTGTGAGAAGGTCAAGGTGGGGAGACATCTCTAGTTTTTGAGCCTCTGTGAAAAGCTGAATTATAACCAAAGGTGAAATCATTGTTTTTATAAAGGATTTTTAAACTCTGAAGGGAATGCAACACAGTTTTAGTGCTTGAAGGGCGTGATAGCTTTGAAATGCCTCCAGGAGACAACGTCAGTGCAACAGGGGACAGCATCTCACAGAGAACAGTCATGAGCCCCAAATCCATAGTTTCATTCCTGAGTTCCCTACAGAGACTTCCAGAGCTACTTGAGTCTGTGGGCCACAGAGGCAGCGAAGTGTGGGTTACGGATTTAGCCCCTTGGTTTATGGAAGGTGTTTCTAATTAGTTTTATATGGGTAGATTGCTTGACCCCAAGGTTTTCTTACAGAGAGGGAAGCAATGTGGAAGACATTGTCAGAGTCCCAGTAAGGTACTGGCAGATTTCAAAGGAATAGGTTATTGTGTGTTAGTAGGTATTTCATTTTGATGATTCAGTAATGCATGCAACTTACATAGAAAGCTAGGGGCATTATTTCATGTGTTGTCTATAAGAAAGTTGTGTTGTCACTCTGCATGGACTTTCAAAAATAGAATCAGGGTTAGTAGAGCCATTTCAGACATGTTTCAAATCACTGAGAAACTTGAAGTTTCCTCACGTTGAGAACACTCTTCCTATATAACCTCTTCTCTGGTGAAAAGCATTTAAAATCTTTGAGAAGCGTATATAATGGAGTCCCAGAGATTTATATATTCCAATCAGTCATGTGATCTGCAGAGTTAACTGTAAGTTGTTATCTAGGAAAAATCCTCTCTTACTTTTGTTTGTATAAGCTCATATCGTACATAAAACTGCTGCCAGCAGAATGCTCATTAAAGTGGATTTAAGATTCCAAATGAAAAGTTATTGATTTCAAAAAGGATAAACACCACTAAGCCTCTAGAATCATCTGAAGTTATTAAATTACCAATTTAGTTACTGTCATTATTTTTTCTTTACTCTCTTGGTTATTTATTGAGTAAACTGTATAAGGGATAATGTTTGAAATGAAACTGGAAGATAAGAGCCAATGGTTATTTTCCACACACATTTAGAAATTAATGATCTGCTTAAAAATGGTGATGGGTTTGGTCTCTCTTGCCCCAAATTCCTGGCCCTTATAAAAAATATAGCCTACTTCATGTCTATGGGAAGGCGAGATTAGGATGGGTGTCAGATGATAAATTTTTAGCCACCAGCATCTAGCCAAAAGAGCCTGACTTAGCCCTATCACATTTCCCATGTATATTTATGTACTGTACCATTTGGGTATTATAATAAAAAACTTTATCTGTCCCTGGAGGCAAAATTGAGTTATATATTAAATGGCTATTTTCTTTGTTTTCTGCTTAGGTATGCGTGTAATGCGGTAGCATAATATATATTCCACACTTGTTTCATTCCTGCAGAGAGATAATATTTTTGCAGCTGACACAGTAAAGACATCCTGTGCCTCTAGAATAAGAGAGAACATATTGGCAGGATAAAATACAGATGTTCCCAGTGTTTTTTCTCCCTCATGGTTGTATTCAGCAAAGGTTAACTTTCATGGGCATATTTCCCTGTCCTTGTTTAGGCAGTTGGACACACAAGTCCACAGCAAATTCAAGATTGTAAAACATGGTTCCAGGGAAAGTACTTCAAAATGCTTTTAGCTGTGGGAAAGTAACTTAAGATCTCCTACCCTGCCTCCCACCCCTCGTAGTAAGAATGAGGCATCAAAGTAACTTTCCTGCTTCTCTTTAAGGAAAGAACTTGTAGTATAGCCATTTTTTCTCCTAAAGAATTTTATTTTTTCTTAATATAGCACAAACAAAATTTCTCTTGTCATAGTCTAAGGAAAAGAAAGAGAAACCTGTGTGACAAAGGTGATATCCTTAGCACATGTTTGATCCCTTCCTCTTTCCCATTTCAGAAAGAAACAATCCCAAGGAGTGTAAAAGGAATATAAAAAGATCAGGCGTGTATTATCATTGGAAACTTGTCACTGTATCTCTGAAGCTGAGGAGTTTAACTGGAAATGGAACAGGTAAGAGTGAAGAAAGGGGACACTAATGAGCCACTGTTCACATTTTGGCTGTCTCTTCTGGAAAAACGAATTCTTGGGACGCCTGGGTGGCTCGGTCAGTTAAGCATCCAACTCTTGATTTCAGCTTAGGTCATGATCTCAGGGTTCTAATCTGTCCCTCCACCCTCTCAAAACAAAACAAACAAACTCTTAAAAACCCCAATTCTTCTTCTGTAAGGATGAGAGAAAAAATTCCAGATAAATTAAGAAATTCAATAGTTCAAATGAGGAAGATCAAACATGAGCATTCAGATACAATAATCGCTAGGAAAATAAGACTTCCCATAGAATCAAGGGAAGAACTTAGGGGTTAGGGAGGTCACTTTCTCAGTTAGATTCACAAGGATCCTATATTAAATTTTTTAAGTGCAAACTTCTACAAAAATGTATAAGTTGAGACACAAAAAGCAAGTCTTGGAAATAAAAAGAAGAGTCACTTTAGGACATTCTTCCAGAATGCAGAGCATAACCTTTAAGATTTGGGACTCCAAGAAAAAAAATCCAGAGGCAGAAAATGTTGAAGCATGAAATATAATAATATCATGATCCTATGGGTTCCAGAAGGAGAAAATAGTGAATGAATGAAAAGTAGTAATCAGATAAACAAAAGAAGGCAATTTCACTTCATTGAAACAGTCAGCCTTTTATATGGAGCAGAGGTAGCACAGATTTGTGGGTATAACATCAATCAGGTGGAAGCAGTCAGCTGGGAGAAAAAGTCACCAAAGTTGGGGGGCTGGAGTTTGAATGACATTAGACTTCTTATTTGTAACACTAATGTTAAAAGACCTCAGAAAATGTACAGACTTCTGGGGAAAAAAAGCATTATGTTTCAAGAATTATATTCCAAGCCAAGCTATTACCTAAATGCAAAGGCAAATGAAAGCCTGGCTCAGACTTAAAAGAATTCAGAAATTATATGACTCATGTATGCTTTTTGAAAAATATAACTTAAAGTAAACCTTCAAGCAAAACTAATCAAACTAAAGAATTTAATAAAGACAATGACATGTTTTAGGAAAAAAAAGAGCAGTGAACAAGAGAGACTTTGATGTAAATCAAATGAATTGCTTGTAATGTGGTTGTGAAATTGTGTACAATTTATCACAAATAATTTTAAATAGAAAAATGTATATAATTTTTAAAAACCTCCAAACCACAGCGGAGGGGGAGAAAGAGGGAGAGGTGGAGAAGGAGAGAGT
This sequence comes from Crocuta crocuta, assembly GCF_008692635.1. Classification (NCBI taxonomy): domain Eukaryota; kingdom Metazoa; phylum Chordata; class Mammalia; order Carnivora; family Hyaenidae; genus Crocuta; species Crocuta crocuta. Next base: position 1,170,934 of record NW_027530640.1, read on the forward strand.
AAAGTGTGATGAAGTTATTTTTACTGTTGAACAAGGAGGGTCTATAGCAGTAGCTTCCTTCTTGACATCAATGGAGAATAAATTAAAACATGTTTTAAAAAATTAAAATCAATTTAAAATAAGGCCTTTGGAAAAGAAAGAACAAAAAGGGAAGTATATTTCAGAAGATGGCAAAGTGTGTGCGTGTGTGTGTGTGTGTGTGTGTGTGTGTGAGAGAGAGAGAGAGAGAGAGAGGGCATGAGACGGAGATTTAGAGAAATACCAATTAGGTTTCTCCATTACAACTTCAAGGCCATGATGGAAGAACTGCTATTGGACTTACCCTTCTCTAAAACTGAACACAACATGTGAGGTGACACCTTTAGACCCTGGAAAATAGGTGGTGCAGGACTACTGTCTCAGCAAGACAGGAAATAAATGAGGTGAGCCCCACATTCAGCCTGATTTTATGTCTGGGGGCGCTTTGCTGAACTGGCAGTAAGTGAAGGGCCCAGGTGAAGAACATCAAGGCAGACTGGGCCAAGGAGACAGAAATTGCAGGAGATGGCATGAAGAGGCCATTGAATTCATAGTGTAGGATTCCAGCAACGAATGAGCTCTGCAGAGGGAAGTCTCAGAAGTCTGTTTGGAGCTTCTTCTTAGCTCTGGCTAAGAGCTGCTCTGGGCTTTGCCCGTACGGGGTGAGATTCTGTAAGACCACAGCTGCTTTGGAGCTTGGAAATGAATAGAAATGCCAAAAGTCATGTAGTGCTAAAATACATTGGAGTTTTGACCCACCCATGGTGGAAAGACTTCATTGAGCACATAAGGCATTCAACTGAGACCCCAGAAAGGCCACTCTTTTGGAATAAGGAGGACCCTCCTTATTCCAAATAAGCATATCCTAGAATTGAGGTCAAAATCAAAATAGATTTGCCCAAACAAAGCATAAAATGCAACCTGAAGGATTAAAAGAATGAGCCTGTTATGTAGTTGCTGGTCAGAAACAAACATTACACCTTAAAAAAAAGTTTTTATTTTTATTTATTTTTTTTTTATTTTTGAGAGAGAGTACACGGAGGGGAAGGGCAGAGAGAGAGGGAGACATGGAATCCCAAGCAATCTCCACACTGTCAGCACTGAGCCCCGTACTTGAGCAGGGCTCGAACTGAGGAACCATGAGATCATGACCTGAGCTGAAATCAACAGTCAAATAAATGCTTAACCGACTGAACCACCCAGGTGCCCCCAAATGTAACACCTTTAAATGAGAGACAAGATAATCAAGATCCTTTACAATATATCATTTGTAACATGCAGCATGCAATAAAAATTACTACAGATGCAAAGAAGCAGGAAAATGGTATTCATAATCAAGGTTAAAAAGCAGAAAATAGAAAGACGTCCTGAAAACGACTCAGATTTTGGAGCTAGAACACGAATTAAAATGGTGATTGTAAGCATGTTCAAGGATTTAAAGACAAAAACGGACATAATGAACAGGGGAGAAATCTCAGAAAAGAAATACAAGCTGTACAAAACTACCAATTAAAAATAGTGGAACTGACAATTTCCCTCAATGGCTTAAGAGGAAATTGGATAGTGCAGAATAAAAAGTATGAGAACCTGAAAATAGATCAATTAGAAAATATCGAAACTGAAAAACAGAATAAATTTTATTTTCTATTTTTAAAATGATCAGACCCTCAGCACCTGTAGAATGACATCACTTATATGTAATTGGAGTTTCAGAAAACAAGGGAAAAAAAGAATAGGTCAGAACTATTTGAAGAAACAATAATCTTAAATATTCAAAACTGGCCAAAAAAATCAATCTACAGATCTAAGAAACTCACAAAACCAAAAGCAGCCTCTCTCTCAAAACAATCTTCAAGATGAGAGATTAAAAAGTATTTTGAAAGGACTATCACCTAATATAGTTCTACAGTAGCCATGGAGCTATAAGAAATTCCAAAGAAAGTTCATTGGGCTGAAGATAAAATTTAGAATGATAGTAAGGAATGAACATAACTGAGAATGGGAAATATGTGGGTAAATAAAAATTTTATTTTTCTATCCTAAATTTCCTTAAAACATACTTGATTGGTTCAAGCAAAAATAAGAACAATGCATTGTGATTTATCATATGTAATGGTAACTCATGACCATAGCATTAAGAATTGCAGGGGCGGGGCACCTGGGTGGCTCAGTCGGTTAAGCATCTGACTTTGGCTCAGGTTATGATCTCACGGTTCGTGGGTTCGAGCCCCGGTCGGGCTCTGTGCTGACGGCTAACTCAGAGCCTGGAGGCTGCTTCAGATTCTGTCTCTCTCTCTCTCTCTGACCCTCCCCTGTTCACGCTGTCTGTCTGTCTCTCTCTCTCTCTCTCAGAAATAAATAAAACATTAAAAATAAAAAAGAATTTCAGGGGGGTTACGTGGAATTCTACACTTGAAAGATTCTCATATTCTACATGAAATGTTATAATGTTAATTACAAGTAGACTGTAATAAGCTTAGGATATATCCTGGAATCCCTAGAACAATCACTAATAAATGCACACGCATATGCGTGCGCGCGCGCACACACACACACACACACACACACACACAGAAGGGAGACCAAAGGGGCAATAAAATGGAGTACTAAATAATATTTTATTGGACCAAGAAGTCAAAAAAGAACAAAGAAACACACAGGAGATGTGAGATGGGACAAATAAAAAGCTAATTTTATTTTGTGATAGAATTAAATACAACCATATTAATACTTATATTGACTGAGAATGCACTAAATATTCCAGTTAATAATACATTTCATAATAAAAAAGGTCAGTTTATTAAGGATACAACAGTTTTAAATGTATATCCATCTAATTATTATGTCTGACATAGCTCCTGGCACATATAACTATTTTTAATGCAAGGATGACTCAACACAAGGAAATCCATTAATGTAATTCACTATATAAATAGATCAAAGGAGGTAAAACTCATGACATTTCAATATGGGTGAAAATGCATTTGCTAAAATTCAATCATCACTCTTGATTAAAAACAAGTAAACAATAACTCTTGGCAAGCTTGCAATAGAAGGAATCTTTCTTAAGCTGATAAAAGTTAGCATAAACCAAGAGCAAATATTTGATGTAAAACATTACAATCTTTCCTACTAATGTTAGAAACAAGATAAATTTTCTCCTAGTATTATTGCTATTTAGTCTTATATTGGAGAGTCTAACTAATGCATTAAGACAGAAAAGAATAATATATATACATTCATATGTATGTATATGTATATATATGTATATACTATAGAGGAAAGATAAAATTATTTGCAAACAAGAGATTGTCTTAGAAATCCAAGAAAAAACTAGAATCAATAAAGTGTTCAATATGAGGTTTAGATATAAAATTAGCATAGCAAAATCAATGCTTTCTTATGTATTATCAACAATATATTAAAAAATGAAACAGAGAAAAAGAAAAACTAGAAAGCTGTAAGAAAGGGGCACCTGGGTAGCTCCATCAGTTAAGCTTCTGACTCTTGGTTTTGGCTCAGGTTATGATATCACACTCCTTGAGTTTGAGCCCCACATCTGACTCTGTGTTGAAAGTGAGGAGACTGCTTGGGATTCTCTCTCTCTCTCTCTCTCTCTCTCTCTCTCTCTCTCTCTCTCCCTCAAAATAAATAAACCTACAAAAATAAAAAACAAAATAAAGGTGTAGGAAAAAATACATGACCCAGTAAATGCAGGTAGTTCCCTTCCTAAATGGAAAGACACTACTTTTGAGATAGAAATCTTCCCAAGTTAATTTAGACCTGTGATGCAATCCTAATCATTGTATATGAAACTTAAGCTGATTCTATAGGTTGTATGATATGAAAATAAAAAGCAAGTAATAGCCTGGAAAGTTCTGAGATGAAAAAAATTTTGGTAACTTCTCTTGGAGAAATTAAAACACATTTGACAATAGAATTGTGATAGTGTAGGGTTGTGTAGGTATAGGCAGAGATAGTGATGAGTAAGAGTGGATAGAATTTCGAAACAGGGGTCTCTACACTGGGATTTGGCAGTATTGGGAACACTAAATCTCAAGCCAGGCCAGAGTCACTGTGCATTCTTGGCCAAGTTACTTAAACTCTTTGTCTTAGTTGCTTCTGTGTAAAATAGCGACCATTTACCACCCATGTGCAAGAGTTGTTGGGAAGATTATATAAGCTAATATATAAAAAGCCCTTAGAAGAGGGCTTAGAATATGGTCAGAACAATGTAAGTGTTAGCTTTAATGATAAAGACAGTAAACAAATCGGTAGGAAGAATATAGATTACTTCCTAAATCAGGGGAAAGATTGGTTGGTTATCTGTTTTGGAAGAAATACACCTAGGGTGATGAGTTGTTCACTCTGAAAGAAATATACATATACTTTACATAATACTAAAAAACCTAAACATTATGATATTAGATGCAGGTATAATTTAAAATTTTTTTTTAAGTTTTTATTTATTTTTGAGACAGAGAGAGACAGAGCATGAGCAGGGGAGGGGCAGAGAGAGAGGGAGACACAGAATCCGAAACAGGCTCCAGCCTCTGAGCTGCCAGCACAGAACCCGATGCGGGGTTCGAACCCACAAACCAGGAGATCATGACCTGAGCTGAAGTTGGACACTTAACAGTCTGAGCCACCCAGGCACCCCTAGATGAAAGTATAGAAAAAATATATAAGTGTGGGATGAAGAAATACTGCTTAAGCAAGATATAAAAGGTGAGAGTCATAAAAAAATAAAAAGACATAATAGCATTAATTGGACAACATGCAGCCTGGGAATGTTTGTATGATATTAACAAAGGATTAATATCAATATAAATCAACAGGAAAAAACCAAACATTCCAAAAGAAAAATGAGCAATGGGGGCGGCTGGCTGGCTAAGTCGATAGAGCATGCAGCTCTTGATCTTGGGGTTGTGAGTTCAAGCCCCACATGGGATGCAGAGTTTAAAAAAAATTAACAATGGCGTTGGCGAGGGGGGTGCCTGGGTGGCTCAGATGGGCATCTGACTCTTGTTTTCGGCTCAGGTAATGATCTCATAGGCTCATGGTTTCGAATTGTGTTTCAGGCTCTTTACAGACAGTGCGGACTGCGCTTGGGTTTCTCTCTACTTCTCTCCCCCTTGCTTGCCCCCTCTCTCTCCCTCTCTCTCAAAATAAACTTCAAAAATTTTTTAAAAGAGCAGTGGATATGGAAAGTAATACAGTATATTCAATATGCTCTACAAAAATGTTCAACCTTATTGGTAATCAGAGAAATGTAAATTAAGGTAATACATTTTAAGGGATTTTTAGTCATCAATTTAGCAAAAATCTAAAAGTTTGATAATACCCAGGGTTAGTAAAGATGTGGGAAATGACACTTTGCTGGTAGGAGGGTAGGATGACAAAATATTCTTTGGAGGGCAGTTTTTCTGGTATCTCTGAATGTAAAAACTGTCCATCTTTGTTGACTTAGCAATTCCATGTTGAGGAGTTTATTCTAAGGAATATTTCACAGGCACATGGACTAAAGGTCTGTGTGTGAAAATGATCACACCAGGATTGTATATAATAGTGAAAAGGGGGTGAGCCAAGTACTGATCATTAGAAGAGCTGTTCAATAAATTCCGGTAAACCCATAATGTTGAATACTATACAACTATTAAAAAGGATGAAGTGTGTATATTTCATATTTCTAAAAGATATTATTTTTAAGTATATCTTTTTAGAAATTTAAGTAATATCTCTGTACCTAACATGGGGCTCAAACTTAAAAACCTGAAATCAAGAATTACACATTCCATCACTGGAGCCAGCCAGATGTCCTGTGTGTTTCATATTTTTAATTAAATATAGGTGGTCACTCTCCAAGGAAGTTGGAGGTTAAAAAAAAGTAAATGTTTCAAGAGCGTTCCTCCCTGTATTATTTCACCTGTGCACACACATACTTGTAAACACGGAAGGGCATAGGACAAATACAGAAACACTTGTAATAAACAGTGAATCCTGGCTAACTCTGGGCTTGTGGTGGAGGAAGTACAGCCTCACATTTTTAGTCTTTTCACTTAGGTACATTTTAAACTCTGTAATGAAAGGATGCTCCTATACATCTTGTATAACAAAGGACAATGAAGCACTATAGACCACTAATGACTAAAGAAGTTGAAGAAGCATCAGGAGGCAGAGAATTTTCTTGGCAAATGCTCTTAACTTAGCAGCTAATCCACATTACTTTAAAACTGTTAGAGAGCGAACACATGAATTATTTTAATTATTATAAAATGGCTAACACCCTGAAACCACAGCTTCACAAAGATAAGTTGTAACAAAGCTACAGTTCATACTCAGAGGCACAGATGTACACATTTAAAATAAAATACGAGGAGGCGAGCCTGGGTGGCTTATTCGTAAGTGTCCGACCTTGACTCAGGCCATGACCTCATGGTTTGTGAGTTCGAGCCCTGCATGGGGCTCTCTGCTGACAGCTCAAAGCCTGGAACCTGCTTCAGGTTCTGTGTCTCCCTCTCTCTCTCCCCCTCCCCAGCACGTGCTCTCTCTCTCTCTCAGAAATAAACATTTAAAAATAAAATGAAATACGAGGAAATCCAGTTAGTATACCACAATGAAGTAACTAATGCATAGTCCATAAATGCAAAAGTGGTTTAACAGTATGACAAATATTAATGATTTTCATAGGCTAAACAGACAAAGAAGCACCTAACTGTCTAGAGATGACCGGCCCATCACTGACTGGGTCATTCATTCAACAAATTTTTAGAGCCAGGCATTAATCACGGTTCTGGGATAATGTCAGACACTGCTCAGTACCATTAGACACATGCATTGTAGGAAGGAAAACAGACAGCTAAAAAATGTTAATGCTGAGGTATGAGAGAGTATTTAGAAGGGAAAATACTAGAAAGAGAATAAATAGATGATCAGATTTCATCTGAAATCAATAGAAAATAATATTCATGTTGGGGAAAATGAGAAGTCTTTTTTATCCCAGTTGAGAGCAATATAACTACTCACTCCATCATTAAAGCTGTACTCAACAAGTTGTAACCAATGCAATAGCATAGGGGAAACAAAAGAGTCCTATGCATGAGAAGGAAAATTATGACATACAATGATAAGTACTGAAGACAACCAGTCAAAAATATACTAGAAGTATGCACGCAGTAAGGTGGCAAGTTACAAAAAATAGGGAGCGCTTTTTAAAATATATTAGCAACACTTGTATAATGGAAAAAGATGTCATCATCATAGCAGAAGATAATATAGCTTGCCTTGATATAAACCACAGAAAACACCCAGGACCCACAACAAGAAAACAGTAAAACTCTGAGGATGAAAAAGGAAGTCCTAACCATCTTCTCAGAAAGAAATATTCAGAATAATAAAGATGTCATTTCTCTCTAAATAATTTATAAACTCAGTGGAATTCTAGTGAAAATAGAAATGTAATTTTGGGGGAGGGGAATTTAGAGAGTGTTCTTATTTAAAATTTGAATCTTTATTTTTGTCCAAGATGCGCATTCAACGTTAAGTATGATGAGTTCTGCTAGCTTATAACAGCAGTCCTCACCTTTCCTCTCTCCAGCTTTTGATTCACTCTTCCAGAGTCAATAGTACCCAGCATTTTGGGCAGCTTTTACCAGTGTTTACATCTTTATTTTTCAACAAGAGGACTTCTTTGCTAATTAAGTTTTGTTTTACTTTTTCAGTTTTGGAGATTATCAATTTGCTTCTTACTGTGAAAGGGAAGGCTCAATTTTCTGATCCACTTTCTTTCTTTTTTTTAATATAGTTTATTATCAAGTTGGTTTCCATGTAACACCCAGTGGTCATCCTGACAAGTACCCTCCTTCATGCCCATCATCCATTTTGGCCTCTCCCCCACCCACATCAGCCCTCAGTTTGCTCTCAGCATTCAAGAGTCTCTCATGGTTTGCCTCCCTCCCTCTCCCCCACTATTTTTCCCCTTCCCCTCCCCCTTGGTCCTCTGTTAAGTTTCTCCTGTTCCACATATGAGTGAAAACATATGGTATCTGTCCTCTGCCTGACTTATTTTGAGTTCCATCCACATTGCTACAAGTGACCAGATTTCATTCTTTCTCATTGCCATGTAGTATTCCATTGTATAGATGAACCACATCTTCTGATCCACTTTTCAAACCTCAGCCAGACTCCTTCCTCCCCCACCCACGTACACATCTCACAAATGTGTATCCTTTTCACCTTCTCTTCACTGTGATGATATTTTTGGTTCTGCTGGTGTTCAGTGTTAACATCTGTATGTCTATGTAGATATTATTATATCTTATATAATAATTATATATATGTATTATTATACAGCTGAGTGTCACAGTATTCTATGCTTTCCCTGCATGTATAATTAGCTTTTCTGGAAGTTAACAATTTCCTACTTTTATTGTTGTTGGTGATGTTGTTGTTGTTGTTGTCATCGTCATTATTTTAAGTAAATTCTATCCTCAATGCGGGGCTTGAACTCAAAACCCTGAGATCAAGAGTCACTTGCTCTGCCAACTGAGCCAGCCAGTGCCCCAGTAATTGTCTACTTTTACATTTGCTTTGTTATTGACACAATTCACAGAGCTAAGAGAGCAAGGGAGAGGAGTGTGAGGGAGAAGGGAAAAACAAAAGAAGCAAAGACCTTCTCAACTCAGTCAAACACTTGAGAAAAGCCTGAGGCTTCCACTTTCGCTTGAAACTATGCATTCTAGATTAGACTTCTTCTTCCTGGGAGACTGGCTCCTGTCTAGACTCACTGCTCAGCTTTGTCAGGACCTTCCTTTTAGTGCCATCTCTGGAACATTCCTTTTCCTTTTGCTGATGTGGGAGCTCCCACATGCTGGGGGCGGGTGTTCCTATTTCATGGTTTACACCGTTAGGGGGAAACGCTTCCTCGAGTACATTCCAGAGAACTGTGCCATGGAAGTCCCCTAGGGAGGAGAGGCCACTGCCACTGTGCACGAGGCACCAGAGCAACCTGCTGCTGCCTTTGCCATTCCATCTGAGACCAACCAGGGAACCCCGTACTGCCACCCCTGTCCCCAGGCATGCCCAGAAGCCGTCTGCTTCTGCCAGTTAGGAGCTCTGCCGTTGTTTTTTTTCAGACTCATCTCTTAGGCCCTTTCCTCAAACACAGCTTTACAAGCCACATTTCTAAATGTTAAGAAATGTTAATGCTAAGAAAATCTCCTTCATTCCTTTGATGCAGGTTGGGATAATTCAGGCTATATCAGGTAGAGTCCCAGAGGGTTCGTGCTCATCAGTTTGGTGGGTAAGACCAATCTGTTTGACAAATCTGGTTTATAATTTTAAGTAAACATACATGATTTTTTATTGCAAACATTGCAGCAAACATAGTAACCCGTAACACATGGTCTGATTGCAGGATTGTAAGCCAACATTCGGCAGAAATATTAAAAATAAACCTTCAAATATTACATGAAAGCTTTGTGTTTAGCAAACAAGCAAAAACTCAACTTTTTGGTGACAGGGTACAGAATAACTATAGTTTTCATTTAAATTTCTTGGTAATAGGTAGGTTTATAATTGCTAAATATTACCAATTTTTCAAGTTCTGAGAGCCAGCACAAAAAAGTAAAAAGACTTTTTAAAAAAATCTGTTTCTGCTACTCCAATAACATTTTATTTTTTATTTTTTGAGGCGGGGGGTGGGGTAGACAGAGCATGAGCAGGGGAGGGACAGAGAGAGGGAGACACAGAATCTGAAGCAGGTTCCAGGCTCTGAGCTGTCAGCACAGAGCCTGACTGAGGGCTCGAACCCATGAACCATGAGATCATGACCTGAGCCAGAGTTGGGCACTTAACCAACTGAGCCACCCAGGCACCCTTCCATTAACATTTTCTATCGAATGCTTAAGAACATCATTAACATAGTGATGAAATAAGAAGATGAAATTATTTTTTGCAAGTCTATGGGGTTAAATTTAATAGAAGGTTGATAACAAGAATCAGAGACCATGGATCTGATATTTAACTTTATTTTCCCATTGTGTTCAGTATTCTTGATTCGCACAGCAAATTTTCTTTTTTTTCCGTTGGAAACTGGGAACGTTTTCTTAATCTCAGTGTAGGAATGAAATGGCATTTGTGTTAACGTCAGTCATCTCTCCTTGGGGTAATCTATGACAACGTTGAGGAAATGAGATTGGTTTTAAGGGATTGGAACACAAATGAAGGAGAAGAAAGTTAAGAAATAGGAAAGGGAATGATGATAACAGCTCCTCACAAGCCCTGTGCCATTTAAGTTCATAGAATAATCAGAGAAAAGAGTTGTAAGTACGTTCATGCTCCAAGTTAGACAGACTTCAAGTTGAATGTTATCCATCAGGAATTATTAAAAATTTATCCTTTGCTTCAGATTTGGAACAATATGACTTTAAAAGACACGTAAGAAAAAAAGGTATAGAGTTGCAGGACAGAATTTATGGCCATTTCTCTGAGTTTCTCTGACCTAATTATATATCAGGTTTTGTTTTTTTTTTAATTAAAAAGACACTGGGGTGAGGGCCATTGGAGAGTGACTGAGGGTCACAGCTCTACAATAAGCCTTCTGATCAGAATTGCACCCATGAGCCCATTGCAAGACAAAATTCATTTGCGGGAGAATCTGAGCTTGAAGTCTGAACAAGTGCAGATGAGAAGAGGCAGCAGAAAAGAGAGCTTGGAAAAGGGTGACTGTGACCCTCCGTGATGGTCAAGGTTGGTGGATCCAGGATGGGGATGGGGATCAAGATAATTATGCTTCTTCTGCCACCCACTGGCCAAAGAATGAGTTCTCCATAATTGGAGTGCACACATTTAGGGTGATGATTTTTCTCAACCCATCACTTCTTTCATTTTCTATCGTGTAACACTGTCTGTTTTGAGCTTCCGTTCTATTTTGTGGTGGAAACGTAACCTGGTTAATGCGTTATCCTTCTCCTGAGGTTTGGGGGCTTGGGGGGAGAGGCTTTAAGTTGCACTGGGCTGTCAAGTAGGGAGGGTGTCTAGCCTGTCAGGCGTTTGCTATGATGTAGAAATCCACCTGGATGCTGGTTGTCATCACCCTCCTGCCATGATGTTCATATTCCTACATCATCTCTGATTTTATACGCTTCATGCTGCCGTGTCTCCTCTCCTGGCTGCAAGGTCCACCAGCTCCCTCTCGGCTAAATTTCTCAGGTTGTAGAGATGACTTTTGGTTGATATCTCATGCCACTCTGGGGCTGTGGGAAACTGGGGAGTTACCTCAAGCTCTATCTGCGTACAGGGTCTGCCACCTTGAGGTGTCTTGTGTGTGGGTAAATGTCCAGCTGTAGCAGGAAACTTATCTCAAACTGCCTCAAGGCAAGTTATTAGCTCATATAAGACATCAAGCTTCAAGGTGTGTTGATTCAACAGTTTAAAAATGCAGTCAAAGAACTGGGTTCTCTCTCTCTCTGCTCTGCCCTCTGCCTTGTCACCTTTACTCCAAAGTGGGTTCACGTCTTTGGTTGTCTGATAGCTGCCTGCAGAAATTGCGGCTTTGTCTTTTGTATCTAATTGGCTTCTCAAGCTTCTTTCTTCACAATGTTCTAGAACATTCCTGGAAGCCTCAGGTAAAACCCTCTTTATCTCTTGTTGGTGTGGCTGGGTCACATGATTATTTCGTTTTATTTATTTATTTATTTTTACCTGGAGTTTTTATTTTAATTCCACTTAGTTAACATCCAGTATTAAAATCACATGCTTATTTCTGAATCAGTTTATTTTATTTCATATTATTTTTTTTAATGTTTATTTTTGAGAGAGAGGGAAAGAGAGCGAGTGGGCATGAGCTGAGGAGGGGCAGAGAGGGAGGGAGACCCAGAATCCGAAGCAGGCTCCACGGAGCCTGATGTGGGGCTCGAACTCACAAACTGCAAGATAGTGACCTGAGCTGAAGTCAGAGGCTTAACCGACTGAGCCACCCAGGTGCCCCTGAATTAATTTTTAACAAATGAATGGGATTACTCCTAGACCAAAATCAGGTTGAATCCAGAAGCTGAGAGTGGACTTGCTGCCTCCTGAGGCACTTGACTATGTGGAGCAGTGGTGAGTACCTGAAGAAAATTTGGAATTTGTGTGAAGAGAATGAGGAGGATGGATACTCGCTAGGCAATAAGGATCAGTCAGGATTTAATTAGGAAAACAGACCCCTCTGGGACTGTCTAGCCGAGCAAGATTTGACATAGGGAAGTAAGCCTGCGCCTGTAGGAGACCACTCCTGTCTAGCCCCGAATGGCTCTGAGCCCATGTTCTTAGGCCCCTGCAGACCCAGGACAGTCCTTACAAGGACGTGCTGCGGCCACAGCCAAAGTCACATGTGGCTCTGCCTGCCTGCCTTCCTTCACTCTTTTTTTTTTTTAATGTTTGTTTGTTTGTTTGTTTTAGATAGAGAGAGAGAGAGAAAGAGAGAGAGAGAGCACGAGCTGGGGAGGGGCAGGGAGAGGAGACACAGAATCTGAAGCAGGCTCCAGGCTCTGAGCTGTCAACACAGAGGCCGATGTGGGGCTTGAACTCATAGACCGTGAGATCATGATCTGAGCTGAAGTCAGATGCTTAACTGATTGAGCCACCCAGGTGCCCTCCTTTACTCTTTTTTAAAAAACAGATTTATTAAGGTATAATTCACATACCATGCAAGTGAACAAGTTGAAGCATGCAAAGTGTATACAGTAAAACCTTGGTTTGCGAGCATAATTCATTCTGGAAACATGCTTGCAATCCAAAGCACTCGTATATCAAAGTGAACTTCAAGAACCATTGATTGGATCAGTCGTGATCCTGTCGTATTTGGTATCATGTACTACTCGTATTGCAAGTCATTGCTCGTTTGTCAAGTTAAACTTTATAAAAAATGTTTGCTCGTCTTGCAGATCACTGGGGGAACAATCCAAGGCTTTCCTGTAATTCACTGGCTTCAGCATATTCACAGAGCTGTGTATCTATCACCACAATCAATTTTAGAACATTTTCATTACCCCTAAAGAAACCCTTTCTCTTCAAACATGACCCCACTCTCAATCCTTTTACTCATCCTTCCCCCCACTTCCCCACCCCCCATCCTAGGCAGAAATGAATCTACTTTTTGTGTCTGTAGATGTGCCTGTTCTGGACATTTCATATAAATAGATTTTTATAACATGTGGTCTTTTGCGGTTGTGTCTTTCACTTAGCATAATATTTTCAAGGTTCATTCATGTTGTAGAGTGTGTCAGTATTCATTTGTTTTCATTGCTGAATACTCTTCCAAGGTATGAGTATACTACATCTTATTTATTCATTCATCAGTTAATGGACCTCTGAGTTGTTTCCATTTTTTAGCTGTTAATTATGCTGCCATGAATGTTCATGCACAAGTTTTTATATGGATGCATAGATGTTGGGCATAGACTTAGGGGTGGAATCAGGAGGTCAGGTGGTAAATCTAAATTTAACCTTTTGAAGAACTGCTAAACTGTTTTCCAAAGTGGATGCACCATTTTAACTTCCTACCAGCGGTGTATGAGGGTTTTAAAATTCATCTACTTCTTCACCAATACTTGTTGTTATCTGTCTTTAAAAAATAGTTTAATGTTTATTTTTGAGAGAGAAAGCTCACAAGCACGAGAGGGACAGAGAGAGAGACAGACACAGAATATGAAGCAGGATCCTGGCTCTGAGCTGTCAGCACAGAGCCCCATACAGGGCTCGAACTCAAGAACTGCGAGATCATAACCTGAGCGGAAGTCCGATGCTTAACCAACTGAGCCACCCAGGTGCCCATCTGTCTTTTTGATTATAGCTTTCCTACTAAGTATGAAGTGGTATCCTATTGTGGTTTTCACTTGCATTTTCCTCATAAATGACGTTGACCATTTTTTCTTATATTTATTGGCCATTTGTGTTTCTTTTTGGGGAAATATCTTTTCAGAGCTTTTGTCCATTTTTAGTTAGATTATTTGTCTTTTTATTATTGAGCTGTAGCAGTTTTCAATATGTTCTAGAGGCAAGTCCTTTATCAGATGTATGATTTGCAAATATTTTCACCTATATTGTGAGCTGTCTTTTCACTTTTTGATAATGTTTATTGGTACATAAAAGTTTTAAACTTTGATAAAGTCCAATTTATCTGGATTCCTTTTTCTTTTGCTGTTTGTTTCTTTGGTGCATAACTAAGAAAGCATCGCAAAATCTGAGATCATGAAGATTTACCCTTATGTATTCTTCTAAGAATTTTATAGTTTTAGTTCATAGATTTAGGTCTTACATACATTAAATTTTTTTTTAATGTTGATTATTTAAAAAATTTTTTTAATGTTTAGTTTTGAAGGAGATAGATATAGACCATGAGCAGGGAGGGACAGAGAGAGAGAGAGGCACACACACACACACACACACACACACACACACAGAATCTGAAGCAGGCTCCAGGCTCAAGCTGTCAGCACAGAGCCTGATATGGGGTTCGAACCCACAAACTGCAAGATCATGACCTGAGCTAGAGTCAGACACTTAACTGACTGAGCCACCTAGGCACCCCAATGTTTATTTATTTTTGAGAGAGGAAAACAGAGTATGAGTGGGGAAGGGCAGAGAGAGGGGGAGACAGACACACAATCCAAAGCAGGCTCCCGGCTCTGAGTTGTCAGCACAGAGCCCCACATGGGGCTTGAACCCACAAACTGTGAGATTGTGACCTGAGCCAAAGTCAGACGCTTAACTGGCTGAGCCACCCAGGTATCCATATCTTATATCCATTTTGAGTTAATTTTTGTATATGGTATGAGCTAGGGGTCCAACTTTATTCTCTTGCATGTGACTGTCCAGCTGTCCCAGCATTTTACTTTAATCTTGGGCAAATTCATTCCACTGGCAGGTCCTAAACTGAAACGTGCCTAGTAAACAACACCGGGAAATGTAGTTTCCAGACTTCTAGCCCCTGTGAGAGGGAGAGCTTATTGTTGTGAGAACCAGCCCCTCGTGTGCAGCAAATAACCAAATATCAGCCTTCTGTGAGGATTCTGTCTTTTTGGTGTCTAGGCAGAAAGCAGGCCACAAGTGTCCTTTTATTCAAAGATCTTAATCCTGTCTAGAATCATTTTGTCACCCTTACAATTTGACAGGTATAGAGAACATAGGGTCCCACTCACTTTATTCTATGTCTCTCTTCTGTGTTCATCCTTCTCCCTAGTCCAGACAATTCTAAAATTGAGTGTAAGAAAAACTCAGCCATATATTTTTCCAGACAGTTCTGCTTCCTGTGCTTTTGTTCTGTAGCTCTCTCTCTTGCCTCTGCTAGGCTGGGTCCTCAGGTCAAACTGCCTACATTAAAAAGGAGGCCCTCAAGGGATGCCTGGGTGGCTCAGTCAGTTGAGCCTCCAACTTCAGTTCAGGTCATGATTTGCAGTTTGTGAGTTTGAGCCCCGCGTTGAGCTTTGTGCTCAGAGCCATGAGCCTGATTCGGATTCTGTGTCTCCCTCTCTCTGCACCCCCTCCCCCACTCTTCTCTCTCTTTCAAAAATAAATAAATATTAAAAAAGTTTTAAAAACAATGTTCTTGATATAGGGAAAATTTCAATGTATTAATACTTTGACTTATCCTGTCATACATGGTCATGCTCCTGATAGGGTAGAAATAGGGATGAGGTGGGGGTGCAGTGAGGTGAATTCTTATAGTATTGGCTGAAAAGAAGAATAAGAGCCATGCTAAGACAAAAGAACACAACGCAAAAAATTCCTATTGCTTTAAGAAAGATATGTGGTCCCAAGAGTTGACTAGCTTTCAAGATACATTGCATTACTTTTCTTAATGTTGAACCAGTTGGAAACATACTATGGTAACCTTTTTATAAGAATGAAAACACTCTTAAAGGTACAGGATCTTATTTTAGATAGACTGTTTGACCATAGAAAGCACCATTTTGTCTGACAGATTGGGAATATGGTTTCACAAATGTGATACAGAGCTCCAGAGACTGGGGTGAGACTTTGGGGACAGCAGACAGATTCTCAAGGAATAGATGAGTAATTATAGATAAGGAGCTAAAATTAATAGGCAAGCAGGACACTGATGCCTTTGCTAGAGATTTTCAGTTGTGACTATGCAGGAATTAGGGGCAACTTGGCAGTGATTTTACAACTGTATTCTGTAGTAAACCATAGCATACTAATATAGACCGAACTGTTTAAACATCTTGCAGACTTTAATTTATTCAGCTTAAGAGCTTAGTTGAAAGGAAAAAAAATAATGGAAAGTAAGCTGTAGGATTGCTTTTCCTGAATTCTAAATTTGGCTTAAATATAATTCTAATCCTTTATGCCAGGGATATTTTCTTGAAAATTCATTTGAATTGTATAATCTGATCACCTTTATTAATGCAAGGATTTAGATGGGCATAAACATGCTTACTGTATTTTACTGTGTCGATTTTTAGCCTAGGTAATCCTGTAAATGATTAGTTAATTATATTCCTTCTGATTATCAAGCTACTTAACTTAAATCCACTGTGATGATAAAAGGGGAGTAAATCTTCAGTGCCAATAGAGTCACTTCTACACATGGCTACATTTAAGGAGGCAAAAGAGACCGCACCATATGACCAAAGCCTGTGCACGATTAAATCCCCATTATATGGATGACAGCATCTGGAAAGTAGTGGACTCAAGAGCAGCCCAAATTCACAGCCATCAGTTTGGGTCTGTATTGCCTTCAAAGACAAATCAGACTGCTCCCTAAACCGATTGTCTTATAAAATCAGAGAGAAAACATTCATGCCATCACCCATTGTAGAAAGTGCCCCTCTTGATTTTTAATGTAGCTCTGGGTGACTTCACATGACATCTGGGTATAAATGGGAAACTTTTAAGTGAGCAATAGAAAAGGAAAACACTGTGTGAGGACTCAAGGGTCTGATGACATTTCAACTCCCAGGGGAAATGTAAAAAGGGAACTAGCAGATTGAGAAAATCTCTCACATGCACATCATACTATCTCATCTAGTCCTCACAAGAGGCCTAAGAGGAAGGTATAATTATCTCAGTATCTGTAGATGCTCAGAGACCCTGGATCACAAGCTTATTAGAATCCAGTTTGCCTGATTCCAAATTCTGTGCCCCCTTGGTGGTTAGATTTTGACAGCACTCTTTCAGGTACAAAAGACAGAAGCACCCTTCTCATTGGCTTAGGAAAAAACAAGGAATTTATTGGCTTATAAAACTGACCCGTATAGACCTGCTCCTCCTCATGCCTCATTGTCTGCTGCAGGCACAGTTGGATCCAGGGGCCAAGAGGAACTCTTCCTCCCTAAGTCTCAGTTCTACTTTCCTCCAGGGTATGTTTGCTATCAGGCAGGCTCTCAGGAGCTTCAGCTTCAACCTTTCAAGTGGCAATTTCATAGACAAAGAGGTCCTTTTTCTAAGTTGGAATAAGAGTCCCACTATTGAATCTCACTGTTCTTGCCTGGTCTAAGTAATTTTAACCACATACCATAAACAATTTGAATGGAAACTGAATGTGCAGAGTCAACTATATCAGGAAATGTGGACTGTAACTCTTAAGCCTTACGTATATATGTTAAAGACGCAGGTATAGGACACCTGGGTGGCTCAGTCACTTAAGCGTCCGACTTTGCCTCAAGTCATGATCTCGTAGGAATTGGAGCCCCATGTCTGGCTGCGTTGATGGCTCAGAGCCTGGAGCCTGCTTCCGATTCTATGTCTCCCTCTCTCTTTGCCCCTCCCCCACTCATCCTCTCTCCCTTTCTTCCTCTGTTTCTCTCTTTCTCTCTAAAAAAAAGTGTATATTTGAAAGAGAGGAAGGCCAGCATTCATCTAATACCTGCTAAGTGTAGGCAGAACATAGGTACATTGTATCCATTTTTATGTTGCATAAATCATTCAGTGGACACTAGCCACATGTGGCTATTAAAATTCAGTTCCTCAATTGCAAGAACTGTACTTATAGTGCTGAATAGTCATGTGACAGTGGCTTCCATGATGAATGGTATAGTTATAGACCATTACCATCATTGTAGAAAGTTCTAGTGGACAGCTCTGGATGTCTGTCTCAAATTTTCCCTTTTTTTCAGGATATAATCTAGGAATCTTAAGTCATGTTAGGTAGGACTACAAAGAAATAATCAGCCCAGAATTTGTATTTTCTTTAAGAAAACCACTCTGAACTCTTAGAAAAATCAGTGTTATGGGCCACAGAATAGGGGTAGAGATATTATATACCAGATATTAAGTGATTATGTGGAATTGTCAATTTTGTTAGCTGTGATGAAAGTATTGTGGTTTTGATAGAGTATTTTCCAACTCTTGGGAGATCTGTGCTGAAGCATTTAGGAGTAAAATTTTGATGTTTTTCATTTACTTTGGGATGATATAATAAAAAACAGAGAGATGAAGCGACTTTGGCACAATGTAAATAATAGTTAAATCTAGTTCATGGGTATTATTATTTCTAATTTCAATGTATTTTAAAACTTACAATAAGAAATTATTTTTGAAAAACCTAACTTTAAAAATTTTTTTAAATGTTTATTTATTTTTGAGAGAGAGAGACAAGAGAGACAGAGCATGAGTGAGGGAGGGACAGAGAGAGAGGGAGATGTAGAATCTGAAGCAGGCTCCAGGCTCCAAGCAGTAAGCCCAGAGCCTGACATGGGGCTCGAACTCATGAACCATGAGATCATGACCTGAGCCAAAGTCAGAAGCTTAACTGATTGAGCCACTCAGGAGCCCCCAAAAACCTAACATTTTGTTAATGGTTTTTGCCTTTGATGTTATACTCAGAAAATGTTTTATTAAACAAGACTTTAAAAAATAGTCACTGAGATAATCTTCTAGTATCTTAATGGACCATTTCTCTTAACACTTAAATCTCTTATCTGTTTGAATTTTGTTTTGGTATGATGTACAAACTAAAGATTATTTTCAGGTAGTGAAATGGTAGTGAAGAGTTGCTATTTGCTTCTCTAAATTCATTCACAATTTTTTTCTACAAAAGCCCCTGATTTCCATTTATAGATCCACATCCCTTTTATTTTTCTGTTCATATGTTTTGGGTAGTACTGAAATAGGACATTAAAAGCCTGACATGCTTTAATTTACTCTTGGCTAAAAAGTACCTGGGACAGAAACTTTTGTTACTAGCACAGGCAAAGTAAAGAACGGGAGTCTGTTGAAACATGAGCAGATAACCTTATGCTAGGCATCACATCCAATTAAATAGGAAACGCATTTAGAGAAGATTAACATATCTGTTACCATAAAATAAAACTGATAGTTGTAGGTTTGTCAAAAGTCTTATATTAAAAACAAAAAAAAAAAGAGGCTTTCTGCGTTTGTTTCCTAAGGAAAGTGTCTCTCTCATTCGCAGCTCAGAAAAGACTGTGAAAGGGTATTTCAGGCAGAGGTCTTAACACAAGGACTTAGGTGCTTACAGCCTCATTCCCAAGGCTGAATGAGGCCAAGCAAGGAGCTACCGCTGACTTTTTGGCACATCACCATAGAAGGTTAGAAAGCCTCTATCTGCCAGAATCATGAACCTTCAGCGAATTCCTGTACATCTGGAACTTCTTAGCTCCAAAGTGGGTAGAATGGGAGGGGAAACGGAAGCCACTCAAGAAACTCACATTGAAACGGCCCATAACCATGTCTTCTACTGCCAGAGAAAGAAGAAAAATGATGTGGGCCTCCCTGCTGCCTTTCAGGTATTATGCGAGTTTCTCTGTAAGAAGGAGCCTAAAAATGCATTTAGAACTTTGCTGGTTAGGGTATCAGAGACATCTACTTCTCAGCCTTTTAGCTTCTGCAATATAAGGGAGATAGAAAAGTTTTTAAAGTTGGATGGTGGGCTGGATGTCAATAGATGCATACAACAAAGGAGATGAGGAGCTTTCCCACACTATTCAGGGATTCGTTTTTAAAAAAACAGAGGATTGTTGATTTGAAACTTTGGGACTAGACTGTGTTAGAGTGTTTGGTGAAGGAAACAGTTTGCTCTTGTAACCCATGTTTGTCATAAGGGATTGGTTTCACCTACGGTTGGGAAGAACTCACTTCCTATGACATCATATAATTTAGTAGCTTCTCCACCAGTGCATCAGCTATGCTCTAGGGGTGGCTCAGAGTGGCTG
This sequence comes from Crocuta crocuta, assembly GCF_008692635.1. NCBI lineage: Eukaryota > Metazoa > Chordata > Mammalia > Carnivora > Hyaenidae > Crocuta > Crocuta crocuta. The sequence continues at coordinate 1,191,126 of NW_027530640.1, forward strand.
AGCGGACAGTGTGACCAGAGAAGCCTTGCAGAGGGCTCCAATTCCCTTGTTTGTCCCAATATGCTATATAAACATAACTAGCCTCTTAATATAGTATGAAAAAGGCTGTGATTGTTTTAATAAAACAATCTTCTGTTGATTGAATGTGAATGATATTCCTGAATGTAAATTAATGTACATGAAGTATAGGGAAAGACTCTTTTGGGGCACTTGCTCTTCCCTCGTGTGAATATATCATGGCCATGGAAAGCTGTAAATCTCAGGATATGATAATAATATTCTAGAGGGGAATGTTAGAGAAATAACAGAGGAGGCTGATAAAAATTCCCTGGGTTTTCAGAAAAGTTAAGGCTTTGATTAATTAATTCTTTATCTTCATCTCCTCCCCCTTTTATTGCAAGAGCGAGATAGTTAATATAATCTGAGAGATAAGACAGAATTTACTGAGAGCCGTATTTGTGCAGCTCTGTGGCTTGGGCAGATGTGTTAAGTGAATGAAAGAAATTCACATTCTGGGGTGCGGTGTGTGGCTTGATCGGTTGAGAATCTGACTCTTGATCTCAGCTGAGGTCATGTTTTCACAATTGTGGGATCAAGTGCCCTTTTAGGCTCTACGCTGAGTATAGACCCTGCTTGAGGTTCTCTCTCTCTCTCTCTCTCTCCTGCCCCCACTGTCCCCCACCCATGTGCTGTCTTTCTCTCTGTCTCTCAAATAAAAATAAAATAAAAAGAAATTCATGTTCAGAATTTTCAGCTTTTAAAATAATTTTTCTACTTAAAAAAGATAACTTCCAAGTGGAAAATAATAATCCTGTGACTTAGAAAACTTATATTTAAAATGTATTTTTTAGGCATTTAATATGCACAAGGACATCAGTTGGTGCTAGAGATATATTAATAAACAAAATAGATAGCCCTGCCCTTGAAAAGCTTATATTCTAGTGGGGGAAAGATGGATATCAAACAATGAACATAATGAGTAAGTAAATTAGGTAACACATTAGCAGGTGAAAAGCAATTTGAAAATGTGGAGCATTTTAAAGGGGATTGGGTGTGCTAGGGGAGGGATGCATTGTGATATTTGATAGGTAGTCTACACTGAGAAGTCATAGTTGGAGTTGGAAATGAAGGAAGATGAAACACATTCTGGAGTGGGGGGGACCCTAAGGAGGAATAATACCAAGAGACCAGTAGGTCTAGAGTAGAATGAACAAGAGGACAGCATAATACATAAAGAACTCCCTCCTACAGCTTAACAAGAACAACCCAATTTTTCAAGAAATGGGTGAAGAACTTGAATAGACATTTCTCCAAAAAAGTTACAAATTACCAACAGCACAGGAAGAGATGTCCAACGTCAAAAAATCCAAATCAATACCACAATGATATACCACCCCACTCTTATAGAATAGCTTCTACCAAAAAAAAAAAAAAATGATGGTGGGGGGAGAATGACAAGTGTCAACAGGATGTGGAGATCTTGGGATCCTTGTGGACTGTTGGTGGGACTTTAAAATGGCACAGTCACATGGAAAGCAGTATGGCGATTCTTGGGAAAATTAAAGATAGAATTACCGTGTGATCCAGCAATGCCACTTTTGAGTATTTATCCCAAAGAATTGAAAGCACAGTCTCTAAAAAATATGCACGAACCTGTGATTATTATAGCATTATTTACAAAAGCTGAAATGTGGAAGCAACGCAAGTTTCTATCCACAGATGAATGGTTTAGAAAATATGGCATATACATACCATTGAGCCTTAAAAAGGAAGGAAATTCTGACACATACTGCAATATGGATGAAACCTGAGGACATTATGCTAAGTGAAATACACCAGTCACAAAAAGTCAAATACTGTATGATTCTACTTATGTGTCTAGAGTGGTTACATTCATAGAGGCAAAAAAAAAAAAAAAAAAAAAATAGAATGATGGTTGCCAGAGGCTACGGGAAAGGGAAATTGGGAGTTAATGTTTAATGGGTACAGAGTCTCACTTTTCAAGATGAAGAGTTCTGAGGATGGATGGTGGCTAAAATAGCCAGGAACTCTCAGAGGCAGTGTTAAAGTGACAGGAAGCCACTTTCTCATCCACACTGGCTCTCCTGTGGGTCATTCCCAACAAGATACAAAAACAGTAATACCTTCCCCCTTAGAAAATCCTCCTTTGATCTTACATCACTGGATCATTACTGTCTGAGGGGGGCTTGGCTGGCTGAGTTCGTGGAGTACGTGACCCTTGATCTTGGGATTGTGAGTTCAAGCCCCATGTTGGGTGTAGAGATTACTTGAAAAACTTAAAATTAAAAAAAAAAATCAGTGTTTCATTTCTGTTACAGTATAGAAAAAGCTGTCAACAGTCTGTCAAATACCTCTTTCCATTCTGTCCTCAGTTGTGTCCAAATAGACTTCCAATCCATTACTCAACTATAGAAATACAATCCAGATGTAGTATCTGTAAAATCTATGAACCCAGGAGCACTTACTATGTAATACATGCACATGTAATTGATCTGATGCAGGAAGGTTTTACTGAATCAAATCTACTCCCCTGTTCCCTGATTAATCAATATGGAATGATCTGCTCAGTTTTCTTATCTTTACCAATTCTACTCTTTTCAAAATAAAAACAGGAAATAACTTGCGAGTGTTTACTTTTAGTTTCATAATGCATATTGGCCAAAAAAGTTTTTATATAGATTATTATCAATATTGAAACAATGCATACCTTTTCTTTCACAAATACCTAATTAAATTATTATAATTGTGAACAAACAACTATTTATTTTAATGTGAAAATATATAACTTTTTTCCATAAATCTTTTCCTATTTTGTTAAGCATTAAATAGTTTTTTCATGAACCAGGAGGGGAGTTGATGTTAATGTCAACATACTATGCTGATTTAAATTTTAAATGGTTCCAAGTAATTCTACATGATGATTCAGGTTTGCCGACCTTGGGTCAGCATCACTTGGTTTTTCCATTCATTGGAGGCCAGATTCCATACGTGGTGAAGAGAGACTCTCCTAGTGATGGTGATTCAGGTTCACAATAATTGATGACTCAGCAAAGTCCATTTGTTGCCTAGTTTTTGTTCATTTTTCTTGGATTCATAAGAGCATTTCTCCATTGTTCTTCACCAAGCTACAAGGATGTCATCTGTGAACCTATCTATTTCTCTCTAAGCTGAATGTCTTTCTTTAGTATGTATCTGTCATCTCCACTACATTCCCTGTCTGGATTTGATAAACATTCACCTTAACAGCAGGGCTACGGAATACACCTGTGCAATGTGTGCTCTGCAGAAATGCTCCATCAGTGGTCAAGTGGAGCAAAAACTCAAGCATGTTCTGCCCCCAAATCTTGATAGTGGTCTGTAATCACTGGAGGAAGGAAAGACTCATTTCGTCAGCTAGAGTTGTGCATTTTCCTCAGTTGCACAAAGCACCGTAGCGGTTAATAGTAATCCTGCTTATGAGCATTGATTAGAAGAAGAGACTTCCTTTCAGGATAGAAACACAAAGGAGGAATACTTACTTCTTCAGACTCTTCTGCAACAGGCCTTGGACCTATGACTTAGGCTCAGCTGATGAGGTGCATGGGCCTGAACTTGTATATGGGAAGAGGGACAATGGAGAATTCTTTTTGCAGCTCAGGAGAGGCAGCCACATCCTATTCTGGGGAGTGATAGTTGCCTCAGTCAGGATCTAGGACTGGAGGTGTTGGTGATGAGATCTCCAGCATCTGCTATCCGCTGGTGGGGCAGGGCCTCCCCAGACCAGTTCCCCAGTGTGATTTTCCACTCTGTCCTTACATCCTTTCCTGAATTTTCCCACTAGCCATCCTAGTGTTTCACTGAGCACCCAGTAGATTCTCAGTAAAATTCCTTTCTACTTAAACTCCTTAAAGTCCATATCTTCTGCAGTGTAACCAATTTATTGAGGATTCTGAACTCAGTGGGACACTAAAAGGGAACATAAAACCCTTGTATTTTTCCAACATCATTTGCAGTATGTTTTTTTTTTTTTTGGAAAAATTTAATGTTTATTTTTGAGAGAGAGAGAGAAAGAGGTGGGGGAGAGAGAGACAGAGTAAGAGCATGGGAGGTGCAGAGAGAGAGGGAGACACAGAACCTGAAGCAGGCATCAGGTTCCAAGCTGTCAGGACAGAGCCTGATGCAGGGCTCGAGCTCACCAACCATGAGATCATGACTGAGCCGAAGTCCAATGCTTAACAGACTAAACAACCCAGATGCCCCCATTTTCAGGTATGTTTTGATGAAGAAGTGTTTTCTGCCCCTTCACAACATTTTGAGTAGCTCTTGTAACATCACAGACAATTTTTAGGTTTTAAAACATCAAGACTAAAGTATTCCAGTTTACACCTTGAATCTCAAATCCATCGTGAGGCTCTTCCCCTCACCCTGCCCATAGTTGATCGGTAGTGCTAATGGCCCTGTCTTGGGGAATTTGGTGTGCTTTGCTTTTTGTTCTCCCTCCCCTACTTTCTCTTCCTTAGTCTTTAGGGTCCATCTTTCTATCTCTTCTAGAGTTTTGGGGTCCCAGAGCAGGAATGAGAGCAGCTGCTTAGCTGCTGCTGTGATATTCCACATCAGGTGGCCAGTCACGGCTGAAGAGGGGATATCTGGATGCTGCTTAAATGCAGTGCAAGGATGGGCTCTTCAGGAGGCCCTGCCAGGGTTTTAGCTGCATGGGCCTCTGACATTTGGTCTCACAGTTTCCCATCTGTTTTGGAGTCCCTTAATGGCCTCCCCCAGTTTTGTTTTATTAGGTTAGTCAAAGCTGACTTTTATTGCTTGAGGACAAGAACTTGACTGACACAGCAAGCATTCATGTTGCAGACAAAAGGAGATCACATCACAGGAAATTCTGGGCTTTTTTAAAAAAAAAATACTCCTATCATTGCCACAGTCATTTCTTTTTTTTTTTTATTTTTTTTTTAATGTTTTATTTATTTCTAGGAGAGAGAGAGAGAGCGTGAGCAGGGGAGGGTCAGAGAGAGAGGGAGTCACAGACTCTGAAACAGGCTCCAGGCTCTGAGCTGGCAGTCAGCACAGAGCCCGACGCAGGGCTCGAAACCACGAACTGCAAGATCGTGACCTGAGCGAAAGTGGGACGCTTAACTGACTAAGCCACCCAGGCGCCCCTGCCACAGTCATTTCTGATCATCTTCTGTAACTTTCCTTTTGTACATAGTGATGAGTCCTCATTATGCAGATGGTGTTGATTTATTCGAGCCTGGAATGGATGAACATTGGGTCAAATGTTCCAATTTAAAAAAGCAATGTCAGAAAGGTATCCATGTCTTTACTTCTGTCATTTTCTGATCTTGGTATATGGAAGATGAGCTGGTTTCCTGTTGAACTGCTTCCAAGCATGATCCCATTCCACAGGAAGTCTACTTTTACAAGAATATCCCAGATAGGTATGTTTTTTTCTTTCAGGAGCTTCTGCAAACATACTGCTACACCAGGAACTATGACAGCAATGCTTTTAAAAACAGTCCAGATACATCCACGAGTCATAAAAGTAATTTCACGTTTAAATAAAATGAAATAGAATTTTGCTTCTCAAGGTGTGTCTGAGTAACAGAAACATCCGTCTTGGAGTTAGTTAAAATGTAGCCTCCCCAAAAATACTGAATCAGAATCTCATATTACCAAAATCTCTAGCTGATTATCCATATTAAAGTTTGAGAAGCACTAGAATAGAAAATATCAGAAGACCTTACATACAGTAAGAGTCAGTGTTGTTTCATGAAATGTCTCCAATTATATATAAAATGTGAATTTGGTCATAATGAAAAATGTATTTGTAACTCACTATACTGTGAGTTACAGTAAAAGAAAAAATTGGAGAGAGGGATGTCAGCAAGATGGCCAGCTATAACCCCCCTTATCACGTGGCCCACCAACAAGAAAAATTTGACATCAATTCATGGAAAAGAGTGAATCTGTGGGAGTTGTGGGGTCTAGCACCATCTAGACCCAGGAAGAGTATCACCCATCTGTGCCTCAGGTAATAAGTAGACCATGGCCCTGAATGTGGACCCTCAGATAACCCATGAACTGATAAAGCCCACTTAGCCATGGTCCAGGATCCTCTGGAGAACACTGCAATAGGCAGTAACTGACAGGGTGTCCTTGGAGAAGTCCAGGAGTCCATTGGAGAAGTTCCAGCATACTGCTGGAACAACAACAAAAAAAAGTTATATATCAAGATTAGATGTATTAGAGATAGAGGAACAGTTGGACTTTATCCAGGTCACCCTTCTTCAAGGCAGTCCAGTTCAGTGTCAAGGGAGACTTTCTCAGACCATGTTTTCTCCCTCAGGGAAAATGCAAGCAATATGAGTGAATACCCAGTTTCCCCAGCTATGTGGGATACTGCCAAAGAGAACCATTTTTGAACAGGCATAAAGTAGCTGAATGGATTTTTAAAACAGAAGACTCAACTATATACTGTGTTGATATATATGTATCAACTATATATGTATATATATAGTATATCTCTTGTATATATAGAAGAGACTCACTTCAGTTTTAAGGACACACACAGGCTGAAAGTGAACATATGGAGAAAGGTATTCAATGCAAGTGGAAACCAAAAGAAACCAGGGCGTGGTTATACTTACAGCAGATGAAATGGACATTAAGCCAAAAACTGTAGCAAGAGACAGGATCATTATATAATGATAAATGGGTCAATTCATCAAAAGTCTAAAACAGTTGCAACATTGGAGTATCTACATCTATCAAACAAATACAGATCTGAAAGGAGAAACAATAACACAGTAATAGTTGGAGACTTTAATAACCTGCATTCAACAATAAGATCATCCAGATAGAAAATCATAAGGAAACATTGGACTTGAACTATACTTGAGACCAAATAGACCTAAAAGACACAGATATAGAACATACTATTCAATTAGCATTGAATACATATTTTTCTCAAGTGAACATGGATAGATCATATGATAGGTCACAAAGCAAGTCTTGAAAAATCTAAGAAGATTGAAATTATAGCAAATGCCTTTTTCCATCACAATGGTTCAAAACTAGAAATCACTAACAGGAGGAAAATTGGAAATTTCAAATATATGTGAAAATCAACACACACCTGAATAACCAATGGGTCAAAGAAGAAATCAAAAGGGAAATGAAATATCCTGAAACACAAAAATGGAAATACAAATTACTAAACTTTATGGGATGCAGCAAAAGCGGTTCTAAAGAGGACATGTAAAGTAACAGAGGCTTACATTAAGAAAAAAGAAAAACCTCAGTGTAATTTTCAACTCAAGAACAAACTGAGCCCAGAGCTAATGGAAGAAAGGAACTGATAAATATCAGAGCAGAAATAGAGACCAGAAAACAATAGAGAAGATAAATGAAACTAGAAGCTAGCTTTTCAAAAAGATAAAATTGACAAACTTTTGGTTAGCATACTATGAAAAAAAGAGAGAAGACTCAAATAAATAAAATCAGAAATAAAAGAGACATTATAACAGAAAACCATAAAAATACAGACAATCATAAGAGGGTACTATAAACAATTACATGCCAACAATTGGATTGCCTAGAAAAAAAATGGATAAATTCCTAAAATGTACAACCTACCTAGATTGAAGCATGAAGAAATAAGCCTGAACAGACCAGTATCCTGAAAGGAGATTGATTCAGTAGTCAAAACTTCGCAACAAAGAAAAGCCCAGGACCATCTGATGAGTTCTTCTCAACATTTAAGCAAAACATTTCAATAATTAATTCCAATCCTTCTCAAACTTTTCCAAAATGAAGAAGGTGAACAATCTCAAAGTCATTTTACAAAGCCAGCATTACCCTGATACCAAAGCTAGATCATGACAAGAAAACTATACAGCAATATCCCTGATGAATATGCAAACATTCACAATAAAATATTATGAAACTGAATTCAGCAGCACATTAAAGGGATCATACACCATGAGCAAGTGGGATTTATCCTTAGGATATAAGTTCAGTTACAACATATTCAGTTAACAAATGAGGTAATCACATTAAGAGAATGGAATATAAAAATCATATAATCATGCCAATAGATGGAGAAAAAGCATTTGACAATGTGCAACATCATTTCATGATAAAACTTCTCAACAAATTTGATATAGAAGGAATATACCTCAACCTAAAGACCACATATGACAAGCCCACAGCTAAAATCATACTCAATGGTGAAAGTTTAAAAGCTTTTCCTCCAAAATCAACAATGAGAAAAAGTCACTTACTCTCACCACTCTTAATTCAACACAACCCTGGAAGTGAGAGCCAGAGTAGGTGTGCCGGACAAAGAAATAAAAGACATTCGGTCAAAGGACTAAATTGTTTTTGTTGGCAGATGATATAATTTTATGTTTAAGGTCTTAAAGGCTCTACAAAAAGCAAACAAACTATTAGAATTAATCAACAAATCAGTAAAGTTGCGTGATACAAAATCAACATACAGAAATCAGTTGTGTCTCTGTACACTAATAATGAAATAGTTAGAAATAGGATGACAAAAATAATTTCCTTTATAATAGCAATAGAAACAATAAAGTACTTAATTAAGAATACATTTAACCAAAGAGGTGAAAGCTCACTACACTGAAAACTGTACAACTTTGATGAAGGAAATGAAAGAAGATACAAATAAATGGAAAGATGTCTTGTGTTTGTGGACTGGAAGAATTAATATTATTAAAGTGTCCATACCACCAAAGCCGTCTAGCCTCAATGCAATCCCTATCAAAATTCCTGTGGACTTTTTCAAAGAAATAGGAAAAACAGTCCTAAAATTTATGTGGAGCCATAAAAGAACATAAATAGTCAAAGCATTCCTGAGAAAGAATTGGAGACGTCACACTTTCAACCTATATTGTAATATCATCAGAACAGTATAGTATTGGCATAAAAATAGACACATGAGCCAGTGGAACAGCAGAGACCAGAAATAAATCCATGAATACTTTTCAAGTAATATTTGACAAAGGAGCCAAGAGTACTCAATGGGGAAAGAGCAGTCTCTTCAACAGATAGTGTTGGAAAAACTGGATAATCACACACAAAAGAATGAAACTGGACCCCCATCATAGACTCTTCACAAAAATTAACTCAAAATGGATTAAAGGCTTGAACATAGACCTGGAATTATAAACCTCCTAAGATAAAACAGGGAAAAGGCTACTTGACATTGGTCTTGGCAATGTTTTTTGGTTTTTTTTTGATATGACATCAAAGTCACAAATAACAACAACAACTACAAAAAAATAAGTGGGACTGCATCAAACTAAAAATCTGCATAGCAAAAAAAAAACAATCAGCAAAATGAAAAGGCAACCTATAGAATGTGAGAAAACATTTGTAAACTTGTATCTTCTAAAGGATTAATACTCAAATTACATAAGACACTTACAGAACTCAATAGCAAAAACCAAAAACAAGCAAATAATTCCATTAAAAATTAGTAGATGACCTGAATAGGCATTTGTTTTCAAACAAGACATGCATATGGAACAGGTCCATGGAAAGGTGCTCCATATCACTAATCATCAGGGAACTGCAAACGCATTTCAAAACCACTATGAACTATCACTTCACACCTGTTAGAATGGCTGTTATCATAATAAGACAAGAGATAACAAGTGTTGGTGAAGAGATGGAGGAAAGGCAACCCATGTGCACTGTTGGTGGGACTGTAAATTGGTTCAGCCTCTATGAAAACAGTAATGAGTTTCCTCAAAAGATTAAAAGTAGAACTAATATATGATCCATTAATCTCTCTTCTGGGTATATATCCAGAGGAAGTGAAATTAGGGTCTTGAAGACATATCTGCACTCCCCCTCCATGTTCACTGCAGCCTTACCCAAGGTATGGAACCAGCCTCACAAGGGATTAATATGAAGATTATATGGAGAATACCTAACTCAACAACAGTACAAAACAATCGAATTCTAAAATGACAAAGAATTTGAATAGACATTTCTCTGAAGAAGGTAAACAAATAACCAATAAGCACATGAGAAGATGCTCAACATCAGTAATCACTATAGAAATGCAAGTCAAGGGGCACCTGGGTAGCTCAGTTGGTTAAGCATCTGACTCTTGATCTCAGCTCAGGTCTTGATCTCAGGGTCATGAGTTCAAGCTCTGCGGTTGGCTCTGCACTGGGCATTACCCAAATTTAAAAAATCTCTAGTAATGTGAATCAAACCCCAATAAGATACCATTTTAAACCCATTAGGATGGCTACTATTGAGAGAAAATAGAGTATAATAAGTGGTAGCAAAGATGTGAAGAAATTGGGACCCTTGTGCACTGCAGTTGAGAATTTAAAATGGTATATCCACTGTGGAACAGAGTATGGTGGACTCTTAAAAAAAAATGACATCACTGTATGATCTAGCAATTCCACTTTTGGGATATATACTCAAAAGAATTGAGAGAAGATTAACTCAAAGAGTTACTTGTACACTTGTATTTATATTAGCATTATCCACAGCAGATAAAACATGGAGGTAACTCAAGTGTCTGTTATATAAACAGATAAGCAATATATGATATGCACATAAAATAGAATATTATTTGGCCTTGAGAGAGAGAAATTCGGACATATGGTACAACATAGATGAACCTTGAGGATATTATATTAAGTGAATTAAAGCCATTATAAAAAGACAAAATCCTGTGTGGCTCCGCTTTTATAAGTTACCTAGAGTTCTCAAACTTACAGAGATAGAAATTAAAATGGTAGTTGACAGGCATTGGGAAAAAGTGGAGAAGAGGGATTAATCACTTAATGAGTATAGAGTTTTATATCTGTAAGAGGAAAAGATTTTTTTTCAAGATGAAAAGTTTGGATTGTGGTGTTGATTGCATGACAATATGTGTGTACTTTATTTATAAGTACATTTGTTTTTAAAAATATTTTTTGAGAGAGAGGGAGAGAGGAGGGTAGGGGCAGAGAGCGATCAAGAGACAGAATCCCAAGCAGGCTCTGTGCTCTTAGCAGAATCTGACACAGGGCTTGATCTCATTAACTGTGGGATTATGACCAGGGTCAAAATCAAAAGTTTGGGACGCTGGACCAACTGAGCCACGCAGGTACTTATTACTATTAACTGTACACACTTAAGATGATTAGATAGTAAATTTCAAGTTTTGTGTTTTTTACTGCAATTAAAAGTATTTTATTAAAAATGCAAATTTTGGGGCGCCTGGGTGGCTCAGTCGATTAAGCGTCCCACTTCGGCTCAGGTCATGATCTCACGATTCTTGGGTTCGAGCCCCGCGTCAGGCTCTGGGGTAACGGTTAGCTCAGAGCCTGGAGCCTGCTTCAGATTCTGTCTCCCTCTCTCTCTGACCCTTCCCTGCTCATGCTGTCTCTTTCTGTCTCTCTCTCTCCTTCAGAAATGAATAAAACATTAAAATATTTTTTAACTAATAAAATAAAAATCAAATTTTAAAAATGAAAAAAAAAAAAAAAGACATGGAACCAGCCTCAGTGTCCTTTCAGAGATGAATAGATAGAGAACATGTGGTATATCTGTAAAATGGAATATTATTTTAGTCACAAACAAGAAGGAAATCCTGGTGATTGCCACAATCTGGACGGACCTTGGGGGCATGATGCTAAGGAAATAAGTCAGACAGAGAAAGACAAATACTGTAGGTTATGAATTATATGTGGATTCTAATTGAGGTGAATGGGTAGAAACAGACAGTAGAATGGTGGATGCCTGGGGCTGGGAGGTAGAAGAAATGGGCATATGTGATTAAAGGGAATATACCTCCAGTTATAATATGAATAAATTTTGGGAAACTAATGTATGGCATGGTAAATATAGTTAACAATACTGTATTATATACTAAAAATAGTTACAAACAGCAAATCTTAAATGTTCTCACCATGAAAAAGCAATGGTAATTATGTGACATGGTGGAGGTGTTAAATAACCTTACCTTGTGGTAATCCTATCACAATGTAAAAGTATCTCAAATAGCCAGGTTATAGACCTTTAATTTAGACAATCTTATAGGTCTTTAGAGCTCAGTAATACTAAAAAACCATCTTTCAAAGATAACAGGTAAAGTTAACAATAAACAAAAAAAAAAAAATTGAAAGACATTAAGCTGAGGGGAATACACAGGTGGATGTTGCCCATCTCCTCAGGAATAACAAGATCCTTCATATCTGTGGAGATATCTTACTTAAGGAGAGACAGAAAAATGCTCCTAACTTCTAATTCATGGTCAAGTGCTGTAGATATAATTTTCTTGTTCATTGTCCTGTCTCTTCCTTTCTTCCCACCAATACCTTTAGAAGAGAATAATCTTTTTAAAAAGGTAGAAAGAGTCATCCTTGCGAAGGAAGTATAAAGGAAATCTAGGTCAAGAGGAAGAGATTGAAAGGAGAGAGACAGAGGGATCACTCAAGGGACCCGAACTCCACCTTGCTAATTCTCCCCATCCTTTGGCTGAGTCTTATGATTAAAGAAACAACCTATTTCAATCTGGCCTGTATTCATACTACTGCGAAAGGATGAAGCTGTATATATCCAAGAGCTTCTAAGCTCCTGAGCAAAGTCTCTGGGGAAAATCAAATCTTACAAAGCAGGTTTTTAAGGTCTGTGGAGGAAAAAGTAAGTAAACCTAGCGCACTGGTGAAATTCAAAGAGCCATGTCTCTAGTCAGGAGACTGGAATAGGTAAATGTAGTGCTCAGGCAGGTGAAGCAGTTGAAGGAGCATGGTCTTTAGAGTCAGACCTGCCTCTGCCTGCCTGTGTCTCTTACTACCTATGAGATCATGGGAAAATTAATCCATCTTTCTGAGCCCCCGTTTTCTGTGAAACAGCAATTAAACTTCCTCTTGTTAGGATTGAATGAAGTGAAAAATGTGAACTTTGTGTCATATTTATATATTAGCACTCTGCAATGTACTCTCTCTCTCTTTTTTCTTTTTCCTTTGGTGACGGGAAGGAAGTAAATTCTGTGAACTTTAGTCTGTTGCTATAACTAACCAAGCATAGATTTAAAGACAGGATTGAGGGCAGTACAGACGGGAAGTTATGGGTATAAGAAGGTAATCTTGTTTGCTAAGAGGTAGGGTTACTAGGCTGACTTGATTTCCTTCATTGGGACTGTTACCAGATATATAAATTAAAGGGATGAGAATATACCTGCATGTATAAGGTACTCAGGAAAAAAATCCTATGAAGTCCTTGTGACTCAGATGAAGAAAGTAGGCTGAATATAGTGGGGTTGTAGCATTTATAAAGGGTTGAATGTCCATACTCCAGGATGAGAATAGATAGAAACAGAGAATAAGTTGGCTATTAGAATATGTCTTTGAATTTTACCTACTTCCATATGTTGAACAAGTTATTTGTTAAAGCGTATTATGGCTTGCTGATCAAATTTCAGATAACATGATTTTGAGCTAGCTAGCTAATATACTAGGACAATCATTCATTCCACCAAGATCTCAAATTTTAAAGATTGACAGTGTATAGAAAAATGGAATTTCAAAGGACTAAATGAATATTAAATAGTCAATAGTAAAATTACTATGAAAGTCCCTACTAATTGTATAAATAATATTTTTAAAAGTCAGCCTTAATATAAAATATGAAGATTAATTGGACTCTTAGTAGATTATAAATTCTCTGTTAACAGAATAGTACATTCACCACCACGACTAAAAGCCCAAGTAATCTTATAATAATACTACTATAGTGTTAAGAACAGAGGTAGTAAAAATTTCACTGTAATCTAGGTTGTTCAAGACTTTATCTGAATGAAATACTTCATGTGTTCATTCTGGGTACTCCATATGTATCTTTCCAAGGTCTTTGGATGAAAGCAACAAAATGCAGTTCTATCCAACTCAAGCAAAATAAGTAACAACAAAGAAAAAGAATAAAAACATAGAAACCATGTGGAGAAATTTTTTCTAAGTATTCTTTGAAAATACAGAAAAATAACTTCTCTTCTGGCTATTAAAGAATAACTAGACTGGACTTACCCTCTGGCTTTGAACAACCACAAATTGGACAAGATACGTGAAAAAAACTCTTTTCAGACCTTGGCCAAGAGGACTGTGATGCCTGAGAAATGGTAAGCATATGTGCTGAACCCCAGAATCAGTCCATCTTTCTGACTAGAGGTATTTCCTGGACCACGGTGCAGGGGAGCACAGGAGAGACGGTGGAATGCTGAGAGGCTGTGGTGGCTGGATTTTGGAGGGCAGTGTACCAAAGAAGAAAGATTTCTATGAGGAAAAACTTCCAGAAATTTTCATAGAGTCCTTGTATTGCTGAATCATAAGCCATGATAAATAGGGTAAGACTCTGTAAGAGTAGGCACATACCAGTCGGGAAACTGTAAGCCCTTGTGCAGCTGATAAGCAGAGTGAAGAGTGAATCGTCTTCACTGAACATCCGGGGTCTTTCAGTAGAGACCCCAGAAAGGTCTGACTTATTGCAGTATATTAGTCTGGGTCCACTCAGGAGATAGAAGCCACACTGTTGGTTAAACGGGCATTTTAATATAAAGGATTATTAACTCTAATGAAAAATGACTGATGGTATGACTATTATACATGATATTCTAGGGCCAAGAAAGTGGTTAAGAAAGTATGAAATTGGAAAGGGTTCAGACCTTCCTAGAGAAGGTATAGTCCAGTATAGTGGATAGCATGGAAGTTCTTTGGTTTGCTCGGGCTAGAGCTGCTCTGAAGTCCCTGAGCCATCAAGAAGCAACCCCCTGGAGTGCCAGCAAAACACTGGTGATTAGTAACTGGTAGTGTGAACACGCGGAGAGAGCAGTAGCTCTGTGGGAATCTGCTGGGCCACATAGGAACCACATAGGAGCCACCTGGAGAGAAAGCAGTGTCCCAGTAGACACCCTCCAGTTCACAGGCAACAGGGAGTTACAGAGGGTGCAGGGACTCACTGGGAAATTTCCAGGCTGCAGACAAGCTGTGACTGTGGTAGGAAAGAGGGCACTGGAATGCCAGTGTGGGCAGGTGGCGTTGGAGTGATGATGTATGCAGAAGACCTTCAGGGCACTGGTTTCTTTGTGGAGAGGAAAGTCCTCAAATAGATTAAAAAAATTGATGAACCTTCTGCCTGACCAAGAGATCATGAGAACACAATGATACAGGCCAATATTCCTCCTGAATATAGACACTGCTGAACAAATCTAATAGTACACGAAGTCTATAATACACACTGGCAAAGTAGGCCTTAATGCAGGAATGCAAATGAATCTGAATTCAATCAATTAACAAAATAAAGGAGAAAAACTATGCAATCATTTCAGTTGGTGCAGAAAAATATTTGAGAAAACTCAACAGGCATTCATGGTGAAAAAACTTGTAATCATGGCACTTTTTCATCTTAATAAAATACCTAAAATCTACAGCTAACATCCTACTTACTGGTAAAAGACTGGTTTTGCTCTAAGATGGGGAAAAGGTGAATATATTAATTTTTACAACTTTTATTCGGCCTTGTCCTGTGTATCATATCCAGAGCAATAAGACAAGAAAAGGAAAGAAAAGAAGCAAAACTCTATTTATAGGCAGAAAATCCTGAAGAACTTTTACGAAACTGCCAGAACTAATAAATGAATTTAGTCAGGCTGCAAAATATATGAGGCTACCCCACAAAATTCCATTTTTATTTCTCCGTACAAGTAACAAACAATCAGAAACTGAAATTGAGAAATAATTCAGTTTATAATAGCATCAAAAATAAAAAGGAACTTACAGATACTTATTTTAAATATATGAAAAACTGGTATGCTGAAAAGGAAAAAAAAACATTTCTGAGAGACATTAAAGAAGACCTATGTTAATGAATGGAGATACACAACATGTTTGTAGATTGGAGGATTCAATACTATTAACGTATCCCTTTTCCTTGAGGTTATCAATATAAACCAGGCACTTGCAATCAAAATGCCAAAGTGAATTTTTGTTATTTATTTATTTTTATTTTATATATTTTTTAACATTTATTTTTTAGAGACAGAGACAGAGTGTGAATGTGGGAGGAACAGAGAGAGAGGGAGACTCGGAATCTGAAGCAGGCTCCAGGCTCTGAGCTGTCAGCACAGCACCCGACGCGGGGCTCGAACTCACAAACTCACAGACTGCAAGATCATGACCTGAGCCAAAGTTGGACACTTAGCCAACTGAGCCACAGAGGTGCCCCCAAAGTGAATTGTTAAATCATTGACAAGGTGGGGCGCCTGGGTGACTCAGTTAGGCGTCCGACTCCTGATTTCAGCTCTGGTCGTGATCTCATGGTCTCATGGTTGGGCTCCGTGCTAAGCATGGAGCATGCTTGGGATCGTCTCTCTCCCTCTCCCCTGCTATCTCTCTCTCTCAAAATAAAATAAAATAAAAATTTAAAACATTGGCAAGCTAATTCTGAAATTCATAATGAAGTTTCAAAAACACAATCTTGAAGGGTTAAAGAAATTTTGGAAAAGAAAAGGAACAAAATTGGAAAATTTATTATACCTAAGTTGAAGTCTTATTATAAAGTTTTAGTAATCAAGACAGCATGATATTAACATAGAATTGAAATATATACATCAAGTGAAAGGAGTGGTGAGTCCAGGAATAGACTCCCTCTCATTTGGCCATTTGATTTTCATGAAAGTGCCAAGGTTATTCAGTTGGGAAAAGACAACCTTCTGACACATGGTACCAAAATAACTGGATACCTACATGAAAAATAATGGGCTTACTTCATGCTGTCTACAAAAATTTACTCTAACTGGATCACAAACCTAGATATAGCAACTAAAACTAAATTTCTGGAAGAAGCCATAGGAGAGAATGTTAATGACCTTGGGGGTAATCATTTTCTTAGATAAAACATAAAAAGCCCAATTATAAAATAAGAAAGTAAATTTGACTTCATCAAAATAAATAAAAAAAAACTTCTGTTGTTTGAAACAGAACATCAAGAAATTAAAAGGCAAGAAATGGATCAGAAGGATATATGTACTACACACGTATCTGGCAAAGGTATTCAAAATATATAAAGAACTCCTACAGCACAATAACAAGAATGCAAATGACCTCCTTAAAAATGTGCAAAAGATTTGGACACTGCCTTGAAGAACAAATAACATGCAAGCACACAAAAAGATGGTCAATACCTCTGATGGTTACTGTCATTAATCATTAGGGATCTGCAATTAAAACCATAATGAGAGGGGCACCTCAGTGGATTAAGTGTCTGACTTGGGCTCAGGTCATGATCTCACGGTTGGTCGGTTCAAGCCCCACATCAGACTCTGCACTGCACAGAACCTGCTTCAGATCTGCTGTCTCCCTTTCTCTCTACCCCTCCCCGTACTCACACAGACTCTTTCAAAAATAAATAAAACATTTAAAAAAACCATAATGAGATACCACTGTATATCCAGTAGAATCACTAAAATAAAAAGACTGGCAGTACCAACTGCTGATGTGGAGCAACTCCCAAACATTGTTGGTACGAACGTAAGGTGATACCTTTACTTTGGAAAACTATTATATAATTATACACTTACTGTATAAATTGGTAATTCCGGTGCTTTGCAAGAAGAAAAATAACATCATATGTCCACAAAGGGACTTGTGCAACAATGTTCCTAGCAGCTTTCTTCATGATGAAGCTAAACTTAACCCAAATGTCTATCAACCTTTGGTGAATGGGGACACAAACTGTGGGATACCCATACAATGGAATGATGCTCAGCAATAAAAAGAAACAAACTGCTAATCCAAACAACGTCAGTGCATCTCAGAAACCTGCTCAGTGAAGGAAGCCAGACACAAATACATACTATGTGATTCCATTCTAGAAACTCTAGCGGTGACGAATTTAATCTGTAGTTACAGAAAGCAGCTCACTGGGCGGGGATGACCTGGTGTGGGAAACACTTCAACAGGGTGCAAAGGAACTTTCTGGAGCGGTGGAATTATTCATCATCTTGATTGTGGTAGTGGCTACATGCATGTACACATTTGCTGAAAACTCATCAGACTGTATATGTAATATGAGTGCAACGCATTGAATGTAAATCATGTCTCAATACAGTTGATTAAAAAAATCAGAGGCAGTGGAACAACCAGGTTCGTAAAACATATAGTGAGGTAGCTTGGGGATTAAGTAGCATGAGCTAATGGCCAATCTTCAGAACACAGTCATATGGTCAATCAGCTCTAGATTTATGGCTCTGATCCAAGCTTAAACTCCTGGCAGAGAAGGTCTTTTTAGACCAGCTTAGGACTAGCTTAGGTCAGGTGCCCAAATCTCGGATCTAGAAAAGCTGGTCCATTCTGATAGACCTTCCCATTCAGATTGCGCGAAGGGTGACAAGACTGGCCTCTAAAGAAAAATGGATCTGCTGTTAACCAGAGGAAGGGGCAATGATGCCTGATAAACAAACAATCAATCAAACGCAGTCTTCCCTTGTGTATTTCCAGAGGTGTGACCTAGGAGGATGGTGATATATGCTTATTCATTCAAGCATCATTTAGAGTACAGACTACTTGCAGATGCTTTTACTGACTGGAGACGCATATGCATTTGAGAGATCTCCGAAAGGAAAGGGTTCATATTAATGTAAGGAAAGAAATCCAGTAGGAGAGGATCGTCTGGCATGGACATGGAGCGCAAGCCTCTTTTGGAGGGGTAGTGGAGGGGGGTGTGTGGGGTCGTGGTAGAATGCAGCTTAATATAAGAACTTTCCAGCAATTAGAGGTTTGTGTCCGCCTGCGTCGTCCGCACGCGGGGAAATTCTTTGAGAAGGAAGAAGGTGGACAGTTAGAGAAATGGATTTATGTCTTAGCCAACCTTCAAAAGGAGAAAAAATCCTTTCCTTCATTCCAACTTTCTGGGATTTGTCTCCAGGGGCCTCCTTAGCTAGTCGGCAGAGGGAGCCATTCGCCAAGAAATCTGTGGGCGCCACCAGGCGGAGGCCTGGAAGGATTCTCCGGCTAGTCCGGAGAGCTGTCTTTGCCCCGCCTCTGCAAAGCAAGCTCCCTCACCGCCCCCCTCTCCCCGCGAATTCCTCGCTCCACCTTCCCACCACTGTGTGGCCGCGTTGCACACTCTGCCACGACTAGGTCACCCATCCCTTATTTGCGCTCCTTCCCTGACACTAGTGTGGACGTACCTTCCATCCAGCTGGCCACTGGGGCGCTGTCCCCAGTACTTCAAGTCCTGATAGAGGGTCTAGAACACCTGCCAGGGACTTTGACTCGGGCGCGCGCACTAAACGCAGACAGGCACTCTTTCCACCACCCCTGGTGTCATTTCTTGCTGTGCCCCCCCCCCCCCCC